>NC_054701.1:21487082-21539582 GCF_016097555.1 Gigantopelta aegis | reverse complement strand
AAGACAGAAGAGAAATTGTGATGGCCCTCATCAACAGTTCTCCGCAATCAATGTGAGTGAATATTTAACTGGATTCCCCAATTTACATCCAACTAAGATTATACCACACTCGACGTGGCACATATCTTAACTCTCTGGGATGTGTATCTCTAAGGCTTTCGAGTCCAGGCATATAGCGGTACGGGCTTCCTTTTCTGTAGGGGCAGAAGGTTGGGTTTTGCCCGAATTAAACGAAAATGCCAGAATCTTGATAACATTTATTCAAATTAGTGTTAATGCCAACCAGTTCTATAGGGTTGCAAACGAATCACTACACATTTCTACATGGATTACAACTAATTTTGCGGTGAAAAAGGTTAAAAAGGTTTCAAGTTTGTACATTTTACCCGAATATCTCTATAGTTTTTCCTGAATTTGAGTATTTTCTGCAGCATTGGGGGGGGGGGGGGGGGGGGGGGGGGGGGTTGCAGGGCAAGTAGAGTTTCGATATATTTCATTAGTATCAGTCGATAAAACAGTCATGCGCACCACAATGTAGGTTGCAGGGAAGTAAATAATAATACACTATCTGCCATATTAACATAAATGCAAAAGTGGAGAACAAGAATATTCCTGGGTGAATCGCATACATAGTGATAATGACTTTATATTTTGTGCTTCACAGTTATCTGAATTAGATGTTATCAACTTAAATCTGTGCACAGAAAGTTGTGAACAACATACACAAGCCATCTTGCCAAATATCAAAGTTCTTACTTACTTGACAACCACTGAAACATTTGTTTTAAACACTGCCAGTATTTACAATGTACTGCAGTCATGTGTAATACAACGCTGGTTGGTCCATTTACTTCCTTGCTACCTGATCAGGTCAGGTCATAGGGTTAACGTGCACATTTAGAGCAAGCTGATGTAGTGCACACCTGTCGTGGGCACAATGCGTGAGCAAGCCCTTGCGTCCAAGACAGGAAGAGGAGGGGAAGGCGGGATACTCGCTTACGATTTGCGCACTTGAGGAGCACGTAAATCCCCTTGGTTGCCCGAGGTAAAGGAGGCGGGAGGGGGGGGGGGGGGGGGGGGGGGTGGTTGGGGGAATAATGGTGAAAGTTTTTCAGTGGGAGAATTAAGTAAAACAATTGAAATAATTGATTTGCGTTATGTCCGAAAACAAACTTGTGATTGGACGCAGATCTTGAACGGTTCGGCCGAAAGTTGAAGTTGTCGGATTGTTTGAAGTTAGACCTAAATTGGATCCGACATTACAGCTACTATGGCAACTACATTGACGTCAGAAGTGTATTATAACAGTTTCCAATGTACTATTATAGCCCGGGGTATAACGATAAAGTGAGAAAATACGATATTTATGACCGCTTATTGTAGACCATATGGATAATAAATATACAGAACCTCACACACGTTGTTTTCGCTTTCTATTTATTGCATGAGTTTATTTTGCGCAAGACTATATATACCACGAGACCGCGTAGCAAAATGAACGACTTCAATAAATAGGAAGCAAAAACAACGTATGTTTGGTTCTGTATTTATTACATACCTTCTTTTATTTTTCACAAAAACGGTTTTTAATTTAACGCCATAAATACACTGTCTGAAATCTATTAATAAATCCTCCTTTCATGGATTTTCTTAACATTACGAATCATACTCTGCGGAAATCTTGTGTAAAGTTTCAAATATGATGTGATGTCATTTGTAAATCAGACACGACGTCAGTAATAAAAAGGCGCTAACGCCAGTAAATATAAATAGGGAATTTCCCATATACAAGTTCCGGTCCAGATCGCACATATGTGTGATACAAGATAAATTTATCACACGGTTCGAAAACGTCTATATCACAACAGTAAGATTGAATAGGTATGTAATATATTGATCCCGGGCAGTATACATAATATATAAATGTCAAAATAGCTAGAATTCATAGCTTTGACAGTATAAAAAATACTATAATGATTTTATTGTGTATATATTTGCACAGCCCGATTCAGTTAAGGACTCCGGAGGCCAAAATGAAAATCTGCAACACGACGACGCCAGCCACGCTGTCAGACGTTCACCAGAACACCTGCGTTGGCCGAGCAGGTAATTAAAAGTGTTAAAGCACGTCTGTTGTGAGCAAGGATAATTCTGACTCATGGAAGGGAGTTTTTGAAATATAGCGCAGTGAAATTTTATAATTAACGTTAAAGAAACTAAGTGATCAGAAAAAAATAA
Organism: Gigantopelta aegis; assembly: GCF_016097555.1. Taxonomy (NCBI): domain Eukaryota; kingdom Metazoa; phylum Mollusca; class Gastropoda; order Neomphalida; family Peltospiridae; genus Gigantopelta; species Gigantopelta aegis. The sequence continues at coordinate 21,537,344 of NC_054701.1, read as the reverse complement.
TTTAAAAATACGAAAGAAAGAAAGGAAAAAAAAGAGAGAGAGAGAAAAAATCCCAACAGCACAAAAATGCATAAAAACAAACAATCGCCACCAAATTATTTTATTTAATAAAATAACCCCCTATAACCCAAAGCAAAGAAAACAACAATTAGAGGGAACGAAAATAAAAAAAACAACAACAACACCTATTAGGATTAGGTTTAAGGTAATTATAACCAACCATGGATCGAACACGTTTGCCGTGGATAGGAGAATAGGATAATATATGCAGAGCACTACAAGACGAAGTGAAAGCCAATTCATAAAAAAAAAAAAAAAAAAAAAAAAAAAAAAAATATATATATATATATCGTGCGCCAAATCAGTGATTCTTTATATGTCAGTTGTTCATAGCTCCATTAGAGGGCAATATTTGTGCCAACCGCTGTGCAGTAATTCCATCCCCATCGGCGTATGTTAAAGTTGTGCCTCGTGTGACATGAGAGAATCTACGCATTCTGTTTGCATATAAAGGCGACGCCACACGATACGAGTGCCCCGAACAAGAACAGCCACGAGAATAACCGATGTTTATCTTGTCAATCGGCTATTCTCGTATGAGGCACACGTTTCTTGTGGCGTCGGCGTAAGGCGACTTTTGTTTGTTTGTTGTGAGCTCGAGTAGGACAGTGTCATCCTGACTTATTTAATTGTTGATGTGTTAAGCATTTATTGGATAAGTTTCATTACATGTGGCATATATCTAAATCAGGTAGAATGCAAATACGAACAACACAGCAACTGTATAGGCACCTCTTTCAGATTATTGTATAAAAAATGAAAAATATTACGAATTTTGATAACTATTATGGATTATCATCTGAAATAATTTTGTTTACTATCCACCACTATTCTAGAGTGTAAAATGAAAATCTTTGGCCATCTTAGATTTCGCCACCTTACGGATTTAGCCCACACTTTTGAGAGGGTCACCCACCGCTACTTTTATTCAGAAGGCTTTGAAGATATGATAAACACCTTCAAACATTTGTCCTCGTAAACTGGTCACGGAACTGTATTATTTTGTATGACGCTCTCCAGGCCTATGATTCACAATTGAAACGTTTTCGCCATTGTCAGCTGCTTGGTATATGCATGCATAATACAAATAAATACAATGGTTCTAAATACCGTATTTTATTTGTTCGAACAGGACAACACAACGACTGCTTCCTAGGAGACGACACGGATGTTGGAACCTACACCGACGTCACGACGGAAAAGGCGTACCTGGCCCAGGATACCCTCCACTTGCCCATGAGTGGGGAGACCTGCCAACGAAGCGTTGATGCAAAGTCAGTTTATTGAAAAAGAAAAGAAAAGAAAAAAAGGTTGTTTTGTTTTAACGACAGCACTAGAGCACATTGATTTAATAACCATCGGCTCTAGGATGTCAAACATTTGGTCATTTTGACGTCTAGTCTTAGAGAGGAAACCCGCTACATTCGTTTCATTAGTAGCATGGGATCTTTTATATGTACCATCCCACAGGCAGGATAGCACATACCACGGGCTTTGATATACCAGTCGTGGTGCACTGGCTGGGATGAGACATAGTCCAATGGGCCCACCGAAGGTGATCGATCCTAGACCGACCGCGCATCAAGCGAACGCTTTACCACTGGGCTACATCCCATCCCCACTTTATTAATCAGTTCAATAAAGGGCGGGACGTAACCCAATGGTAAACGGCTCGCCTGATCGTGATGCACGGTCGGTCTAGGATTTGGCTATTTCTCGTTCCGGCCAATGCACCAAGAATGTTTTTTCAAGGCATTGGTATGTGCTATCCTGTATGTGGGATGGTGCATATAAAAGATCATTTGCTATTAATAGAAAAATTAAGGCTTTTCTCTCTAAGACTATAATGTCATACTTACCAAATGTTTGACATATAGTAGTCGATGATTAATTAATCAATGTTCTCCATTGGGGTCGTTAAACAAAACAAACTTTAACTTTCAGTTCAGTAATTAATCAAATGTAGACCCCTTAAAGGTAGGGTATACTGAAATAAGAGCCTTATGTGTTGGAAAGATGCATACCCGGACCAGCAACACATACTGACACTTTAACAAAAGAAAAACGCGTAATTTTAGAGTTAATAAAAAAAACATGATTATTCTTGCTGACTGGGGGCAGCCATTTTGTTTCGTTTTTGTGACGTCCGGTGGTATAGCTTGGGGTGAAATGGCGTCAGCTCCGTCGAACTCCTCTTAAACAAACGCTCTAATTTACGACAAGGCGCTTCGCTTTCATCAACCTGACTTGTAAAACAACATAAATAACTTGATAGTATAATAAACTATTTAACTAAATATATTTCAATTTGCATCAGTAGAACGAAATGGAGTTACAGTATTTTTCTCTTTTAAAAAATCCAAAGAAAAAATGCTTATTATTAGGCCTATTGGTAGGGTACGTTCGAGCAGAAACGACCACTCACGATACCCAAGTGATACTTTTCTTTTCTTTGGGACTACGTAATTGGTCAGTTTTGTGATTTTAGATGGGAAAGTCTACTTAATCAAGAGTTTGACAGAATTACTTACAGTATTAAAGTGATCATGTCCATTACGATTTTGAGGGGCGTGCGCGCGGCTATCAGACAATACCTTGTGATCTTAATAAAAGAGGCACGTCTTTTTAGTGTGTCTAGACACAGTGTCTGGGGACCGTCTAAATATACACCTGCCAATCAGGAACCACGGGTACAGGCCACGGAAAGAAAAGACCAATTAACCAAGAACACACTCCGATTATTATTTCAGTACGTGGGTTAATTTATGTACAACACATAATAGTTATTTCAACACTTTGACAATGGTGGCTTATTACAGAACATTGCGATGCATCCGCAAAAATCAGATATGTTTTGTTTCTTCAATTCGAAGACGAATTCCTGACGTGACACGTTAGGTATTACATAACCACCAGCTCGCCAGAGGGCGTATTCACTCGGATGATACAAAATGGCTGCGCCCGTTATATATAATAGCCGGCACATTTAAGCGTTTTATTAATTAACTGTACGATTATACTTGTTGATATTCAACAATAATGTGCGTTATATATCGTTGAATATGCATACCAGGCCAAATGCCTTAATTGTCCCTTCCTTTAAGATTTAACTGTGCACACAGCTAATCATCATCCATCCAAATATTAGCACTTAAACCAAATAACATTCGGCTGGATAAAAGTTCGAAGTGGACCGAACTTTTGATAGCGCAGTTAATACTACCTGTCCTGCCATTGGTTAAAATATGACAGTGTTATTTTAATGGTTTTATTTCATCCAGTATCACTGTATAAATTACCCTTGTGACTGTATGGGCCTTTCTAAGACAATATGTCAGAAATACCAAATGTTAACATGTTAATAAAATCTATGTGCTCCAGTGGTGTCATTAAACAAAAACAAACTTTTTGTGCTTGCGAAACTACTGTCATTTAGTGCAAAACTGGGGCTGTTGTAAAAATGAGCTGTGAAAGGTTCCACTTTCAACTGTTACTGTCTTGGGGAGGGGGGGGGGGGGGGAATTGGTATATTGTATATTATAGTGTTTCTAACCCCATTCGTTAACATTTGGTATAGTATAACCCATTAGGACTATTTTTAGAACAAAGACATATGGTTAATAGTTAGAAATTGGAGATCGGAATTCGGTATTGACACAATATCAATACTTATACCAACATCGAACTGTATTTTCAGTATACAAGTGAGTTAAGGCCAACCTGCTAATCCCCTCTAAATTCCACGCACAGAGCCCTCTGCTGGGCACAGATTTTAAAAGCTATCTTAGTGCTAAGATATCGTAAAACCGTAGCAGGGTATGGTATAGCTTACGACAGTTTTACGATATCGTAGCGCTAAGATAGCTTCGAAAATCTGTAGTCAGGTTTATGCCCAACCCATGCCACAAAACTAACTAACAAATTGGGAAAGATTCGATTTAATTGTGCATCATTATATATGACCAATCGGTCACTGTTACGATTCCATAGGGGTTGCTTGTGTTTATGTTTTCTTCTTCATGTATGATACCTGTCGTGAGCTGAACTCTCTGAACGCGATGACACATGTTGTGCCCACGACATACGTGCTTGAACAGTTGTCTGATTGAAGCACGCCAAAACTGACCCATACTCATACCACACGTATCTCAAGTACCCATACGTACAGAGCCAGTTTATCCTAGTAGCATATGTAGCACGTGCTACGGTTCCCCGCGCTTCAGGGGGCCCCGCGGTAATAGGTACATTTATTTTCCCCAGGTAATTTTTTCCCTCTCCCCGAGTGGGTTGCAAAATATATATCGCTGTTATTTGTGCTACAGGACCCGCGGATCCTTAAACCGGCTCTGAACATACATACAAACATGCATGCATACATACACACATACACACATACATACATAAATAGATATTATTATGCCAATTTGTGTATCGTACTGATTTTACGAAACGAGTGCCAGGATTCTTGTACTTGATACGAGCTTCGTAAAATCAGTACGATTTACATGCGAGTGTAATAATTTCTTTATTATCCATATTAACCATTATTTTATTTTTTATGAATAACAAGCTAGGACCATGACAAATCGTTTCAAATCTAACTAGATAGGAAGGAAGGAAATGTTTCATTTAACGACGCACTCAACACATTTTATTTACGGATATATGGCGTCAGACATATGGTTAAGGACAACACAGATATTGAGAGAGGAAACCCGCTGTCGCCACTTCATGGGCTACTCTTTTTCTATTAGCAGCAAGGGATCTTTTATATGCACCAGCTGACAGACAGGATAGTACATACCACGGCCTTTGTTACACCAGTCGTGGTGCACTGGCTGGAGTGAGAAATAGCCCAATGGGCACACTGACGGGGATCGATCCCAAACCGACCGCGCATCAAGCGAGCACTTTACCACAGGGCTACGCCGTCTCGCCCCCTAACTAGAAAGAGACGAGGAAATGACGTCATTTTGGCAAGCGATTATACAGAGCTTTGACGTAGGAAGGCGCATTATGTTATGACGTCGCTCCTCAGTGGAGCTAATTTTAATTAGATTGAAAAAATAGACTAAAACGCGACTCCATAACCGTTACCTTTCAGACGCACGTGCATTTTTGTGGTATTAGAAACATCAGGATGACCAGAAACATTTCGGTTGTACGAAAATGGATAATCTAAACAATAAAATATAAATAATGTTTGATTTCAGTGATCATAAACGACTCTAATAGTGAAAAACATGCCTTAGTGTTTAAAACTTGGGCCTGTCCCTTTAAAAAAATGTTGTTATGACGTTAAATTAAAAACCGTTCTAGTAAAACATAAAAGAAGGTATGTAATAAATACAGAACTTCACATACGTTGTATTCGCATCTTATTTATTGCACTCGTTTATTTTGCGAAAGAACATACCACGAGACCGCGTAGCAAAATAAACTTGTGCAATAAATAGGATGCGAAGTTATATATATATATATATATATAACTATCGCGAAATTTAGGGATGCGGCGGGCCCCTGGAGCCCCCCCCCCCCCCCCCCGAATTCCTTTTTCAATGGTTAATCAAATATCAATATATTTAACATTCATTAGAATTATCAATAATTATATCATAATTTCAAAATAAATAATTCACGTGTTTTCGTGTACATAAACGTGAAGTCTAAAACACTTTCCCGTATTTTAAAAATTATAGTCATTATTTTTTTCTGTTACATTTATTTAAACTGAAAAGAAAAACACAGAAAAATGCAAAGAAAACGAAAGTTTTACACCTTAATTGACAGTCAGTCGAGTTCACAATTGTTACAAACAATAAAAGCGAAATACAATCCACGTGTGTACAAAATCTACTCGAGAAAAAACATTAATGTAGGCATCTTAGCCATGCATGACAATGAACATGTATGCATCTGCAGTATTGTGCCACTCAAGAAAACGATTCTGAAGCCGATAATGAGATGGGTCATGTGTGATCGTTCATTTTCATTGTAATATTTTTAGCAAGACAAACAAAAAGTGCTAAACTAATCCCGGGACAATAGTGTAGCGTTTATGGGCTACAAAGTGAGGTCATGGGCGGTCTATAAATAGCGAGGTCACCGGGCCACATCTACTGCGCCGAATCACAAGGGGTGTCTACATTTATGCACAATTTTAAAATGTTTATTTACTACAGACACAACAATTTGTAGTGTATTTCATGTTATGCACTGCTTCATTGGTGAGAGACATATTTTGTTAAGTATTTCACAGGGTATAGAAAATGTTATTTGAATGCTTAGGTGCGCCGATACACCGGACAGCATTGTATATGTATGTACGCGTACGTGTAGGCTATGTATATAAAAAATAAATACTTTTAGAAAAATATATAGCTGGGGTAATAAATAGAATAAGAAACTCGGTACCAGTTATTATCAAATTTATGTCCCTCTTGATATACGTTTCACTTGGGCCATAAATGATAATAACTGGTAACTCGTTTATTATCCTCTATGTATGTACTTGATTTCGCAGTGGCCAGGAAACTTCCCGAAGTGGTTGTGAAACGGCATTACGGGAGTTGTTTGGCTTCCACTGGACTCTTTTGCACGACAACTACAACTTGGATGTTCTCAATGACTGGAAGTCTGAACGATGTTTCTATATAATACACCAAAACCTGGGTTACAGGCTGTACTTGAAAAACGTAACTATTCCATTGCATTTCTTATAATGTCATGTTACATTGTGCTATCGATATCACGTTAAGTTAGTACATGCTCTGTTTTGCTTTTTCCTGCCCTGCCCTGCCCTGCCCTGCCCTGCCCTATACTGCCCTGCCCTGCCCTGCTCTGCCCTCCCCTGCCCTACGCTGTACCTTACCATACCAGGGGTGAAGAAATGGCAAATATTTCACTAGCCCGCCGGACCAGAACAAAAATGTCTACTAGTCCCCCAGCCTATGGAAAATATACTTTTGTTTAGCAATATTTTAAAATCACTGGTGTTCGAAGCAGGATACAAGGGGGTGCCTACATTTATGCACACTTTTAAACTGTAGCAGCATGTATGTGTGTGCATATATGTGTGTGATACTTTGTGACACCTTACTACGCCACTGTATGTATATATATTTAATGACAAAAACATTAAGTAAGTTATCAACATCACGTGGCAAACGAACGAAATCAGACCCCAAACCTTCAAGGGTTGATTGACAAATCTATACATGTTGAAATATTCTTATCAAGACTACGCTATTCACATTTCGTTCATATAGATTTACAAATGCAAGTGACATTCCGCAAGTATTTAATAGAAGAATCTATTCAAAACACACCTACAACATACTTTCAACGTAAATATCTGTCCAAATGTCCGTCTGGGAGTGGGGGTGCCAGAACAAATCCTATCCTCAAATGAGGGCAAATGCTAATATGAATAAACGTAATTCGTTTAATTCGGGCAACCATCAGCGTGCCTCATCCCCATCTCCACCCATGTACACTTACGGTGCTATGATGTGCTGCGCTGTGCTATTCAACAATTACCATGCCATACATTTTGTTGTGTTCTATTTCTACAGGTGATTCTTCCAACCTCAGTAGAAGCTGGAGGGGAGGTGTGTTACCACATTGTTTTGAGCAACATTGTTAGCGCTCCATACAAACCCTGGAAGGTCGCCCTTGTGTTCAAGTCACAAACAGGGTAACTCTGTTTTAATATACAGCAGAATACAATAGCGTTAATGAAGCATTTAAATGTTTAGAAACAATCGGTTAGTACACACACCCGTTCACTTTAACCTCAGTTTTGGATAAAAATACAAACATGTTTCCACCATAACAACTAGTCGTCATTGTCAACTGATTTGGATTTGAATTCATTTATGATTTTCCTACGCCCCATTTCGTCATTATGGAACAGTATCATATTTATAGGATATTTAACGAGCTTCCATTTCGTATCATGTTTATGTCCCAAGTGAAATAATTTCCAATTGTCACAAGCTTTAGCGAGTGACAATGAAAATTATTTCACGAGGAACATAAACATGATACGAAATGGTAGCGAGTTTAATATCCTATTTATTACACATAATCGATCTTAATTCATATCAATCAACTCGGTTGGCTGACGTTCCTGTAATAGTGCGTTAATCAATGACGTCGCAGTGTTACGTAGCACTTATTACTATATGGGTAATAAATCATACTGGGTAATAAATCATACTATGTTCTAGCTTACACACACATATAGTATATATATATATATTATACCCCGCGGACATTTAATAAAAGTATATTGACGTGCGAGGGTCAAAATTGACGCGCGATCTGACCAGAGACGACTAATTTATTTTGTTTGTAGTTTCTCAATCTTCATTTTATTTCTAAACTTTTTTTTTCTCGAAATTCTTGGGAAGAAAACTGCGGTTTGTGCATATTACAAACATTAGAACGAAAAACCAAAGATTCCGATTTTACAACGACTGATCATCTAAATGAGAAAATAGATCTATGATATAATTTGAACAGTTAAAGAGGCTTTATCAGTCGGGAACATGTTACAATGGCAGCGTTTTAACTCGGATTCAGTTCTGACTGGATCGACCTCGTTATCATTCATTTCATTTCAACTTATTTTCGTACTTATATCCAATTAAAGTTCAAGCACGTTGTCCTGGGCACACACCTCAGCTATCTGGGCTGTCTGTCCAGAACAGTGGGTTAGTTAATTGTTAGTGGTTAGTGAGAGAGAAGAGGGTGTAGTGACCTTACAGCTACCCATGGAGTCGTTAAAACTCACTCTGGGTGGGAGTCGGTACTGCGAACCCTGTACCTATCAACATTACTATTAACCACGACGCCACCAATTCAGTGTTGATATTATTTTAACAGCAGCCAGTACTATGCCGTAGATTTGGACAACGTAGACGTTCGATCTTGGCTCCCTGGTCCTGACATAGTCCTGTCTGGCACTACCAAACTTCCGTCTGACGCTACCAGTGGAACGTATGATGTAAGTGTGTCACGTGGTTTTAGGGTCTTAGATGAACGTTTGCATCATATAAAATGTATGTAACTAGTTTAGGTAGAGGACTACAGTTATATGTAATTCTTCAACAGGGATTTGCATATCCCAGTTGAAAATTTACAAATAACTGCCCACCCATGTCTTAAAAAAAAAAAAGATAGAAATAGCGATGTTTTAAGTATCTTGAACATTTCAAATAGGGTCATAATTATAAACAGGATTCATTTTAAATAGTTCTATATCATTTTTTAATGTTACTTCTATGATAATGTGCCCAAATGTGCGAAATGTGTTCCCAAAATGGATGATTTTTTTTGGTGCATTTTCGACAATCCCACACCCGTTTCAAGTCGTATCCATATGGGAGTTGGCAGATATGACATACTTATTTATGGAAACTTTGTTCATAAAACCTTTTAAAAATCCCCATTTGAATAAAATGTTAGCTCTTCAGTTTTTCACAAAATCCCCATTTGAATAAAATGTTAGCTCTTCAGTTTTTCACAAAATCAGTTATTTTGAAAATTACCAAAACCTGTCACCCCCTCATGTTTGTCACAATTGAAGCCCGGTGCATGGATACCGAGCCTCATTACAGCCAAACTGTTGGTACTCCTGATGAATTTTTTTTTATTAAAATTTAAAAAATAACGCCTTGGCTATCACTAAGCTTAAGGATCTACATCATGTTCCTAACAAGTAGCCTCCACACATTATAGTAGGCAAAAACAACAAAACTTTTTTTTCGCAACACAAGGGAGTTAACTGTATATTGCTACTTTAGGAATTTTGGGTTCATCAACTCTAACAATAATATTCTCAAACCCTCGCATTACCAAATAATAAATACATTTAGAAATACATGATAAAATCATTTGTTTTAAACATTAATTAATTAATATAATATATTCTCAACATGTAATGATTTTGATGCACCTCACAAAATATTTAGATAATACTTTTATCTAAACAGCTATGATTGTATTTAGACCGAACTTTGAGCTTTACAATTTAAATGATGCAGATGTTCCTGGCGATCTATGACGAGAAAACGAAGCAGCTGTCTAACTACTGCATCCTCCTGGCCAATACTGGCGTCCCTCAATACACTGCGGGATTAAACTCGCTCCAGACAACCATCCAAGTGAGAATATTAAACAATTGTTAGCTGGTTTTATTTTTTTTATTTCATGTTTAATTATTGTTTGTGGTTATATCCAGTTATTATTTAATTAAAATCAATGTGCTCGTTCGTTCATTCATTCATTCATTCATTTATTCATTCATTCATTTATTCACACAATCGTAGGAAGGAGTCAAAAGGTGTGGGGGGGTCACATGCCCCTCTTGCCCCCCCCCCCCCCCCCCGCTTCCTACGCCAACGATTCATTCATTCAGCCCTTCCTTTCTTCTTTCATTATTTCAACCATTTATTCAATTACCATTCATTCATTTATTCCATCAATCAACTGTTGTCTCATTCAGTCAATTAATTAATCACTTCATTCATCCCTCAATTCATTCATTCCAACAACCATCCATTCATTTATACTTTAAAACAAATCTCTTACTACTTCACGTCTTGTTTCATGTTTGCCATTTTTATATATATAACATATAACATAACATATATATATATATATATATATATATATATATATATATATATATATATATATATATATATATATATATATATATATATATATATATATATATATAACATGTTATTTACTTTTCTTTATTTAAAAGGTATCTGGAGTAAATTCTGAAACTAGTTCATGCACCTCTGCCACGACCTGGACACCTCCTACCCCAGGAACCTACTCAAGAGTATTTATTCCACGTAAGATACTTATTATTAAATATAAATTGCGCACAGATTAATTACATAGATTATATTTCTTAAATAACCATTATTTATTTTAGAATAACTAGTTTGAAAATGTATTTAACTGACAAAAGCATATGAATGAATGAATGTTTAACGACACCCCAGCACGAAAAAGGCATTGGCTATTGGGTGTCAAACTATGTAAATGAATGAATGAATGAATGAATGTTTAACGACACCCCAGCATGAAAAATACATCGGCTATTGGGTGTCAAACTATGGTAAAATGCAAGAAAAGTGTGTTGCTCATCATCAATATAAAAATCAAACAGGTCACTAAAAACACAGTGTAAAGGACTGTTTAAAAATACAAATATCACAGATAGATATAATTAAAATTTAGAATAAAATTCAGTATCTCGTAAAAACTGCAATAAAAGTTCTGGATGGAATCGAAATGATTCCATCACATTTCTTTGTCCAAATATATCTGTTCGAGTTGCTGACAACTGCTTACACTCCACCAAAATGTGTCGCACAGTCAGAAGACACTGGCAGTGCTCACACTGAGGTGGAGGATCTTTCTTCAAGATAAATGAATGGGTTAAGTAAGTGTGACCGATGCGGGCACGACACAAGACGATTTCATCCTTCCTGCACTGTGTATAGGAGGACTGCCACTCTCCCAAGACTGGCTTGATAGCATGAAGCTTGTTCGCAACCTCACCGTCCCAATCACGTTGCCAAGCTGAAAAGATAAATTGGTTGATACAATATTTAAAATCAGTATAAGGTACACCAACCCTGGCATGAGGCAAATCCAAAGCAGACTTGGCAGCTGAATCTGCCTTTTTATTACCCCTGATGCCAACATGGCTGGGTACCTAACAAAATACAATGTCTTTATTGGCAATAGATAAACAAAAAACACTTTCATATCACCATCCCAATTAAGGGATGGTCCAACTTCATATTACGTAAAGCTTGGAGACACGAAAGTGAGTCAGTAAAAATAATAAATTTGGATGCATTAGAATACTTTATTTCTTCCAAGGCTTTAATGACTGCCCAAACTTCAGCACTAAAAATCAGTATTGTGTCTGATGGTAAAACTGTAGCACAAGCCACAGAATTTCCATCCCGTGATCCATCTGTATACACAGAAATGTAATCACGGTACTTGTTTTGAATTTCCATGAAAAACTGTTTATAAATAACAGCATCTGTGCGATCTTTCTTCAGATCTTTGCGCCAGATCAAACACAATTTTAGGTGGTGTAAGACACCAAGGTGGTAAAACAAAATATGAAGGAGTTTCCAAAGTGTCATTTAAATCAATGTTGGAAAGCGACAAAAAACGCTTAATGCGAAGACCAAATGTACGAATAGCATTTAGCCTTGCATCAAACAACTTACTATATTTGTTGTCAAACACCGCATCATGTGCTGGATGTTTTGGTAAAGATTTAATCTTGGCAGCATACTGCAGAGAAAGCTTGGCACGTCTAGCACCCAAACAAGGTTCGTGTGCATCAACGTACAAGCTCTCTACAGGAGATGTTCTAAACGCACCAAGACAAAGCCTAAGTCCTTGATTGTGTATAGGATCTAGCATCTGCAAGTACGACTTGCGTGCCGACCCATACACAATGCACCCATAATCAAGTTTTGATCTAACTAGAGATCTATACAGACGGAGCATAACCTTTCGGTCTACTCCCCATTCCGTATTACCAATAACTTTTAAAATATTGAGAGCTTTCATCCCCTCCTTTTTAACATATTTAAGATGGGGCACAACAGATAGCTTCCTGTCAAATATAACCCCCAGAAATTTAGTCTCCTCCACAACTGGAATTGGATTTTTGTCCAGAAACAACTGTGGATCTAAGTGGAGACCTCTTTTCTGGCAGATATGCATACAAACCGTTTTTGCCTTTGAGAATCGAAAGCCATTGTCAGTTGCCCATTGATGAAATTTATTCAAACAAAGCTGCAACTTACGTTCAATGATACTCATATTGGACGATCTGTAACAAATCTGAAAATCATCGACATATAACGAGCAATCCACACCAGGTGTTAAACACTGGGAGATGCTGTTAATTTTCACAGAAAATAAAGTTACAGACAGGATACTACCTTGAGGCACACCCATCTCCTGTGGGTGAATGTCAGACAAATGTCGACCCCAACCGAACTTTAAAAGATCTATCTTTTGAAAATTGTGAAATAAAAACAGGAAGGCGACCTCTAAGGCCCATGCCATGGATGTCGTTTAAAATCCCATACTTCCACGTGGTATCGTAAGCTTTCTCCAAATCAAAAAACACTGAAACCAAGTGCTGATTATGGATGAAAGCTTCCCTACAAAACGTTTCAAATCTAACAAGATGATCAACCGTGCTACGTCTAGATCTGAACCCACATTGCACGTTAGTAAGCAATTTGTGAGATTCAAGATACCAAACGAGTCTACGATTGATCATTCGTTCCATGGTTTTACAAATGCAACTTGTCAAAGCGATAAGGCGATAACTAGTAGGATTGGTTGGATCCTTACCAGGCTTGGGAATAGGAATGATAATAGCTTTCCTCCAATCAGAAGGAAAGTCTCCAGAAATCCAGATGTTATTAAAAATATTCAACAGAACCATCAAAGATGATTCAGGTAAATGTTTCAATAACTGATAATGAATTTCATCCGGTCCTACTGAAGTATCATGGGCTCGACGAAGAGCATCCTGCAATTCCTCCATAGAGAAATGCCTGTTGTATACTTCAGCATTTTCGGATTTAGTTCTGACAGATGTAAAAGCATCTGTACTGAAAGCAGAAGATGAATTATGAGAAAAGTTATCTGCCAATGCATTGGCAATGTCACGATGAGACGTAACATCCGTATCATTGACAGACAAATGATGAACTGTATTACTGGATTCTTTACCTTTGATTTTACGGATCCTATTCCAGACAGATTTCACTGATGTCTGTGAATTCAACTTGGAGACAAAAGTTCTCCAAGATGATTTCTTACTCTGTCTAATCTCTCTGCGAGCCTTAGCCCTAGCAATACGAAATGCATCCAGGTTGTCTGCTGTAGGTTCACGTTTGAACCGCTCAAGCAACCTGTTTCGCTCTTTGAATTCATCTTTGCACGTATCGTTAAACCATGGTTTATTGAAACGCTTTGGCACTGCCGAAGTCTTTGGAATAGTTTCATCTGCAATGTCCTTCAAGATGGAAGTGAACAAAGACATGGGATCATCAGCATCAGTAATGGCAAATTGTTGCAGACGAGTGCTGCACAGATGCTGAAACTGACCCCAATTTGCCTTCGCCAACTTCCACCTTTGAACCCTTTCAAGTGATGGTGGTCCATCATTCTCCAAAATAATGGGAAAGTGGTCACTACCACAAAGGTCTGAACCAACTTTCCAGGGGAAATCAAGAAAAAGTGAAGGACTACAAAGGGTTAAATCTATAGAAGTGAAAGAACCACTTGCAGAATGAAAATATGTATGACTTTTATCATTGAAGAAAAGTAAGTCATTTTTGAGAATTAAGTCTTCCAATTGTTTACCTCTAATATTTACATCCTCACATCCCCACAAAGTGTGGTGAGCATTAAAATCTCCCATAATAATAAAGGGAGTAGGGAGCTGATCAATAAGACATTGAAAGTCCCTAGGATTAAAACTAAACTGGTTTCGAGGTGGCAAGTAAACTGAACACAGAGTTATAGTTTTATGAGCCGTGACCTTTACAGCCACAGCTTGTAAATTTGTAGTTAATGCTACTATACTCTGAGGAATGTTTTCATTAACAAGAATAGAAACACCCCCAGATGCTTTACTTTCAGTTTCTTGAAATTTATGATAGAGGTTAAATCCTCTCGTAGTAACATGATCAGTGTCCTTCAAGAACGTTTCCTGAAGACACACTGCAAGAGGATTATGTTTTTGAATTAAAAGACTTAATTCATCAAAATTGGGCCTAAGCCCACGGCAGTTCCACTGAATGACTGAATTAGCCATTAGGGGGAAGTACGGGAGTTAGCGTTACTTTTTCCTTTGATGTTGATCGTGAACGACGTTGAGATGAAACATCCATCTCGTCAGTCATATCAACAAGCAAACCATCAAAGGAATTGCTAACTGGAACAGGTCGCATTTCAATCTTTTTTAACCGCCCCGAAGAGCGATCTTTTTTAGATGAAACGTTCTGTTTTCCTGGCTGAGAAAGACTGCTAGGGCCTGGCACCACAGCAGTCGATCTACCTGAAGAATTCGTTAAGTCCAATTACACTTGGGTCATTGTGCTAGTTGTCTTGTGCTTTTGAATAGCTCCTTGTTGTTTTTGAGCTGCCTTGTCAGCTTGTTTTGCAGTTTTTTCAACATCTGAAAGCTTTCTGTATTTAGCTTCATCGTATCGCCACGTTAGGTCAGTGTTGATGGCAACACTTCGTGTGGAGACCTTGACTGCCGCAGCATAGGACTTCCCTACTACGACAGAAACTTCTGTCTCCACAAATTTTCTAGCCTCAGGAAATGACAAGTGTTTTTCAACTTTGACCTGCTGCACCTTTTTTTCCAAATTCCATTTTGCACATTCTCGCGAATATGCAAAATAGTTTCCCTTACAATTTACACAGATAATGTCACTGGTGCATGTCTTACTGTTGTGGTCAAATTCACCATAACGAGCACATGTCAGCTTGTTTCAACATGTAGTTTGGCCATGACCAAACTTTTGACAGTTAAAACATCGTAACGGGTTTGGAACAAAAGGCACAACAGGTATATGCAGATATCCAGCCTTAACAGATTCTGGAAGGGTAGGCTTGTCAAAGGTTAAAATCAAAGTATTCGTCGGTACAAGTTCATTGTTCCAGCGAATCTTGATTCTCCTCACTGATGTCACACCCTGTGGTGACAAGTTTTCAGTAATTTCATCTTCACTGACTCCTTCCAAATCTTTCGACCAAATAACTCCCTTAAAAGAATTCAGGGATAAATGTGGCGATACTTTAATTGGTACATTACACAAGACTGTCGACTTAAGAAGACACCGAGAGTGAGTCCAAGTCGAACATTCTACCAGCAACGAACCATTTTTCATCTTTTTAACATTGTTTGGCTCGCCAGCCAAGCCAACAAGTCCTTTCTGAACAGCAAACGGTGACAGTTTGCTCAAGGCTCCGTCTAAAGAAAAACTGATGGCTAGAAACCTTGGCCAGGATTCAGAAGTTATTACTTTTGATTTTTTAGAATTAACAATAATCCTAGATGATGAAGAATCCGCAACCTCGGTGTGGACCCTTTTCAGGGTCCCATCTAAAGTATGGAAGTTAGTGTTATCCATATTTTGAGTCATAAATGTTATCAACCATGCCCCCACCCACCACGGAGTCCAACATGGGGACATGATGCTGCGGATAACCAGCAGACACTCATGCCAGGGATACATGGTTGATATACTCAGGCAAGAATACTATTATCACCCGATTGACCCTATCCACCGCCCTAAGAGCAACAAATACAAATAATATATAAACAATGTTTGTTCTTGACAAAATTAACAAAACAAAGGTAAATAAAAATAATCCAAAACTGATTTTATTCAGTATTTTATAACAATCACTTTATTTTGTCAACACCGTGACGGTCAATACCGTTACAGTATGTCATTACGATTTTGATCAAGTGTCTACATAACCACATGTTCAACATGAAATAGCCTTAAAATGTACCGAGGTGTGGCTAAACAAATATTCCTTTGCACTCCTATTGTTTTGTGCATTTACTTGTGTGAACATGCCATAATTGCGTCCAACATTCTATTTCCGTTGCATTTCGAAGCTTTCTCAGTGTTCCTTGTTAAAAGAAATAAAATATGTTTGTGTTATTTTATTCCTTGATGGGCTAATCAAAAGATATGAATCAGTAAATGTTCATCACGTATAAAATATTTAGATTTTTTTTATTAAAATAAAATAAAATATGTCAACACGATAACATGGCAGGCATTGCTATCAGACCCTGTTCCGGGAAAAAGTTGATAAAAATAATAAATTTCAATGTAAAGATCGCTGCTTGTATTTGAAATACATTCATCTGACCCTAGGGATAGATAAGACATGACAATAAAACATCATATTTTAAAAACATTATTTTTTACAAAGGTACTACTATGCAAAGTGACACCTTTTAAAACATGTTAAGATAAGGTAGTGTTTTGAAAAGCAGGATGTGTGTTTATTTTGTTGGAGGAATAATAACTTATGTCTTGCTAGGGCTAAAATCTCCGGATAGTCTCTTTAGCTTACTAAACTCAATTACTGCCGTACAATGTTATTATGAAAATATGTTTGTTTTGTACATTACAGCTACTTAAAGTAACAACATATTCGACTATATCGAAATTGTGGAAGTGGAACAGCTTGTTTTAAAAACATCAAGAAGCGGAGCGCTCCAGTTTCGGTACACCTAGTGATGTGAAATATTTGGACATGTCAACAAACAAATAATAAACATTTCTTTCTTTCTTCTTTCTTAACAAATATGTCTTTCTTACGAAATAAACAAAAATATTTCTTTATTTTCAGTAAATTTTGCACCAGTCATAAAAATTGTCCAGTACAATAAAATTCAGTGAAAATATGAAGTGTTTATGTTTTTGTGTGTGGCTCAACGATACGAGTGCCTCGTACGAGAATAGCCGACTAAATAACAATCCTAAAAATTGTATGTTAATTTTGTAAATGATATTTTATAGACAGTTTTGTTTTGTGATAAAAGTGTACGCTGGCATTATTAACCGTCAATCTCCTCCATGGAAATGGTGATACAATTATGGCGTTTTAGTACACTAAAGTCCGTTTGCTGAAAAAAGGAACAGATGTACTGACAAATGCTAAATAAAGCTAAAACTGATGTACAAATGTAATTCTATTACAAAGTTCTAAATCCATACCAACTCTCATTCGTTGTATATATTAACGTTTCTTAATCAAATTTTGTTTTATCTATTTGTACAGAGTACATTTTAGTTTAATACTGGGGTGAAGGCAAGACATTAGAAAAGACAACGTAGGTAGGTACACTATGTTCAACCAGTCGTTTTTCATCAAATAGTTTGACTGGTTTTCGTAGTAATCTAGTAAGCATTAGCGGCAAACGTAACCCTTAATTTTTAGTTGTAATGAATATGCATGACATACAGACTAGACAGATCAGTACGTTAGATACAATACAATGTAATATAATGCCAGTCGAAGCATAGCAACACAACGCAACACAACACAACAAAACACAAACCAACACAACACAAACCAACACAACATAAATTTCGTCATTGTATTAAAATGGAGGTTTAACCATTATATAATTTGTTAAAAAAAAACTTTCTGATTTACATAGATTTGTTTAAATTTATTACGGGTTTAAAATTTAATATGTTTTTGTACGAGTTTCACTATTAGTTCAGGATCCTAATACCTGAAGGTCCACAAAAATTGGCACAACCCGACTTTACTCTATTATTTTTTTTTTTAATTTTTTTTTTGAATAGGCATTCTTGTGATCGAATTGGGTGGTCTTCTTTTCCTCAAACTTTGCAAACATAAAATATGGCTACAGTTATACATGAACTATAAACTAGTTGTGTACGAGAACGAGAAAATCAAGTTAAAAGAAAACCCCCCATTTATTTCAGTTCCAAAATACAATAAATGTTGATGTATGGATCAACAGACGTGTTATAAATACATTTATTATATAACATTTAGTGACATATCTTAAAATATCAGTGAAATAAAAGTGTTATCAGTCACTCAGTGAACATAACACATTTTATAGTGAAAATTTCACTATTTCACTCTAAAATGTGTTATCACCACTGTAGAAGGTATTATCTTCACTGTAACAAAGCCGGGACTATTTTGCTGCTCGCATTTTAAAAATAAAGGTAAATTGCTAAAAGTTATATAATCAATAGAAAATTTCATGTTTTTTTGTCAAATATGATTTATATCTCATCTCGTGAAGTTGCAATCATATCACAGTCGTCGCGCAGGATGATTGTCGATAACCCGCTATGCGTCACTCTGACCCCCTAAACATACTCTGTACACAGTTAAACTGTTATTATGAACACTAACCAATTTCATACCAAAGGAAACCTGAATGATCACTTCCTAATTGGATTAAACACAAATCGTGTTTTCCCCATCTCCTTCGAGCTACGAAGAACAATGTTCATACGTAGCAGATATTAAAAGAATGTCAATCTAATACGCAGTATGCACCTCCAATCCTTGAAAAGAATGTCAATCTAATACGCAGTATGCACCTCCAGTCCTTGAAAAGAATGTCAATCTAATACGCAGTATGCACCTCCAGTCCTTGAAAAGAATGTCAATCTAATACGCAGTATGCACCTCCAGTCCTTGAAAAGAAACTCGTATGCTTGTTGTTTTTCTAAACAGCCAGAAACTTATATATCTTTACAGGACTAAGTCTTTGGTTATTTTTTACATTGCCGAACATGCAACCATTACCCTATGTAGCAATTAAATCGAGGGAAACAATTTTTACCTCTCTACCTTAGAAGAAGAGAGTAGCCCTGTGACGCCATTAATTACTCAAACGTTTGTTTTGTTTAACGACACCACTGGAGCACATTGATGTATTAATCATCGGCTATTGGATGTCAAACAGTTGGTAATGTTGATATATAGTCTTATAGGGTAAACCCTCTACCTTTTTCCATTAGTAGCACCGGGATAGATCCTAGACCGACCTCGCATCAAGCGAGTGCTTTACCACTGGGATACGTCTCGCCCCTCATTCAGTACTTTCATTTCATTTCAACTTGTTATTTTTTTCGTGCTGGGGTGTCACTAAACATCTATTCTATCCAATTTAGCTTCATGCACGCTGTCTTGAGCACAAAACTCAGCTATCTGGGATGTCTGTCGAGAACAGTGAGTTAGTTGTTAGTGGTTAGTGAGAGAGAAGGTGTGGTGGTCTTACACCTATCCATTGAGTCGTTTATCTAAAATGATCAATCAAGATGAGGTATATATGCTATACCATTGATCAAATCGATGCCCATTGAGTAATCATTGTTGTTATTATCCACATACTAGTTATCATCTGATACACTTCGGCGCCAGCTCACCATCATCTTCATACACAACATAATCACCTGGTACAATTCTTGCCTGATGTTGTGCATGGTTGTCCATTGTCAAGGCAAGATTATTTTGTAGCTCATGAAATGAGCCATCACATTCATATCAGGTTGTTCAGCAATTCTGGGTAGAATGAAACCTGGTTCATTAGCTTGTTCACCACATACCCATATAATAAAGCATTTGTTCTTTTTCAAAGCCAAACTTAGCGGTATTTCCAGACTCAAGTTTGTGTGCGGTGATGTCTCGCGATGTCATCAACTAGTAGAGGCATCACTGCTAACCAGTGTTGGTTAAAGCTGTCCTTTGAGGTAGTTTCTTTGCAAGCACACTTTTTCACTGGCAATGTCATATTGAAGATTGTTTAGCGAAGCGCAATCGGCATTTACATACAGAGACCAACAAATTTACTGACCACCACATTTTCTTTCTAAAACAATATCCCATGTGCTCCTAAGTTTGAAATCATCTACAAGTGGTCAACATTCTTCATCGTCAAACTGAACGTTTTCCATGACTCTAGAAAGAGCTCAGTGTTACAGCCTAAAACCAGCCAAATAATGATGCTGTATTGCTAATTACTAACTGCTAATTATTGCATTTAAGACTGGAATATATAATGAGAAATATAATATTTCCTACACTCCAGCTATAACTTTAGGCAAAGCCCTAAACAGAATGAATGAATGAATGATGGATGGATGGATGGATGGATGGATGAATGTTTAACGACACCCCAGCACAAAAAAATACCTTAAACAGAGTACATCGTAAAATATCTAGGCATCGGTCTGAACGGCTCGAAGATCCTATATATCAGTGCTGAACAAGACAGAACAAGTAAATATTACAATAGATGGCAGTTGAGAAGTCATTATACGGAAATCACCAATTAAGCTCATACCAAAATTATGCTACATAAAATATTACTGTAGAAAGATGAACACAGCACATTGCTATAAGCAGTCCGCACAGTGATGTTCTCGTACTGCATCCATATTATCGTAGTATAGTGAAGGTGAAGGACAACATACCAGACATACCTGGTATACACCAGTACTTAGTATATATGACCATCTAAAGAGTAAGCTGCACTGTATTATGATTTCTGTATACTTCCTAGCTACACAACTGAGCTCTTTCTAGTGTCACGGAAAACGTCAAGTATACTGCATAATGATGAAGAAAGTTGAACAGTTTTTTGTCGTTCCCAACCTGGAAAAATAGGAAATGTTGTTTTAGAAATAATAATGGCAGCAACCAGAATGTTTGGCTCCTGTACAGTAATGCTGACTGCACCTTTTAAAAAAATCTTCAGTGAGACGTCATTAAACAGAAGAGTGTCTTTGCAAAGAAATGGCCACCAGATGAAGCCACATACACATGAAGACTGCAGTAATGCCTCTACAAGTTGACACATCAATAAACCACCACACCAAAGCAGGAGGGTCCAACCATTCATTCATCCGTCCATTCACTCATTCACTCACTCACTAATTCACCTATATTTATATTTTAGTTTATTAACTTCCAAAACATACTAACTAAATTTACAGGGGTGGAACTTAGGAAACTGGCGGCGAGTATGGTTCAGGGACGAGTCACGTTTCCTTCTACAGCGACGTGATGGACGACAACGTGTTTACAAACGCCGCAATGAACGTTTTGCCAACAACTGCGTCGCCCACGTTGACAGATTCGGTGGAGGGAGTGTCATGATGTGGGGAGCCATCTAATACATCGGCAGAAGTGAACTTGTGTACGTCCAAGGCAACCAGCTGTACGCTACCGGGATGACATTCTTCGCCATCAAATGCTTCCCATTTTGGATTGACAGAGAGAACTATTTCAGCAGTACAATGCCAGGCCGCATACGGCACGTGTAACAATGGATTTCCTACAGAATGAGAACATTAATGTGCTGCCATGGCCATCAAGATCGCCAGATCTCAACCCTACTGAACATCTATGGGACGAACTGGACAGACGTGTACGCCAGCGTTACCCGGAGCCTCAGACGCTTCCGCAACTGTCACGTGCACTGCGGGAAGAATGGGCTAGGATTCCACGTGCCCGGATTCAGAGACTCATTCAGTCTGTGCCAAGGAGATGTTGCGCAGTGATTGCAGCTGCTGGTCGCCACACAGGGTACCGATTTTAGCGCCCTCGTGCGACGCTGTTTGGTGACGAAAACGCCTCCACTGCCGTCAGTCCATAGAAATAACATTGTCACATACTTATGTCAAATTTGACTGTGATACGATCATCAACAACGCAATTATGCCACTTTGTATTAAAGAGATACTTCCATGAATATTTCGCCTATGTCCTTCTTGTTTGACATTGCGTTCCAGTATTTATGTCCATTATTCCCAATAACAGTGGTTTTCTGACCAAAATTGAAAAAAAAACCAACACGAACTACGATTCATATCCGAATGTTTGGTGATTTTCGTTGCTAGTAAAACTATCAAACTTATTATCAAATTAGCTCTCATAATCAGCTATCGAGATCCTTGAAAATTGCCGCGACGTGCCGCCGTTGTTGTCAAGCGAAAATACTTGCCGAAAACCACTTTTTTCAACTCAAAATTCCAAGGCATTTTACAGTGAAAAATCTAAATTTACAGACACAGGAAGCTGAGTTGTATTCCTTTTCCTGTTAACAAATCGATTCCGGCGAGTATCATGTACAAAACGGAGAGAAATATGAATTGGGGAATCCACTGTATACAGCGTACAGTATGTCGACTGGCGATTTTAGCGATTTGGGATCCGATTTAGGTGGCCACTGGCTGCGTTAGACAGGTGACCGCTTATTACAGGTGCATTTACATTATAAATCGTTTGAGAGGGAAAAAGTGGCCGGTTAAGAGTATGTGTGTGTGTGTGTGTGTGTGTGTGTGTGTGTGTGTGTGTGTGTGTGTATATATATATATATATTGAAGATGCATATAGAACGATAGTGGTATTCGATCAGAACCACGGCTTTTTGTAATATGTTAAATTTGTGAATAAGATAACAAACTCTCTGCTGTCACATCAGTTTTCGTTTATTCAGTTATCAGCAATGTCTGTTACCTTTGTTTAAAGGGACATTCCTGAGTTTGCTGCAATTTGTAAGACAAATATTAAGACGACCAGAAACACGTTGAATATATAGACACTGATATTCTAAACAAGAAAATATATTTAATATGTAAGTTTAATCGTAGAAATAGTTTATAAGTCGGAAACATCGTACAATGCAGCAAACTCACTAATGTCCCTTTAACACCCAGTAGGCCTTACAGACTCTATTCGGTCGCCAGGCGCGAATTTAGGTGAAATAACCACATTTTTCCAAGGGATCTTTTATATACACTTTTCCATTGACCACACAGCACATACTACAGTTACCTCATTCTGTTGATGTACCAATTATGGGAAACTGGTTGAGGTTTAGAGGAAAGCCGCTATATTTTACCACTGGCTGCAAAATATTTTTTAATACTTTCCAGTAGACAGGATAGCACATACCACGGCATTTGCTATACCAATCGTGGGGCACTGGTTGGGACGGAGAAAATATAATTTGAGAATGGGACCACTGAGGTCAGCGCTCTACCGATAGAGCTAAATTCCACCCCTTCAGTTTAATGATAGATAATTGTTTTGTTTAACGACGCCACCAGAGCACATATTTAATCATCATCGGCTATTAGGTATCAAACATTTGTTAATTTTAACTTATAGTTTTCTGTCCTCGACATGGGTTCTTTTATATGCACCATTCCGCAGACAAGATAACACATACCACGACTGTCTAGAACGAGAAATAGCCCAATGGGCTTATAGACGGGGATCGATCCCAGACCGACCGCGTATCAGCCGGGCGCTTTACCAATATGCTACATTCCGCCCTCCCCTTTCAATGAAAACCTGGAGTCGTCTTCAACAGATTTCCAGTCAAACTCTTGACTATGGAATATGAAGGAGACTGGTCCTGATACACGTTGATCATTCGAGCATGAATCTCTGAAGGAGTAATTTCTTTTTTGATGTTAAACTAGGTAATGACATCACTGTGCTTCATTTTGGTGTTTTCAGTCCACTGAGATGTAAAACAGTAAATAGGTAACCTAAACGTTACAGATTTTAGACTTTAATTACATTTTAAGGTGGGGGATTTTACGGCTATAAGATTGACATTTCAGAGTAAAATTCGAAACCTTTTCATCACATCCTTATAATATACTAGTGCCCCCCCCCCCCCCCCCAAGACTATACTATACAGGTGGTGGGGTGGGGTTTTCTTTCTGCCCTACCGTATAGAAAGATAACTATCCGGCCTGTGCCCCTTACTAGAGACTACTAGAGAGTATACACACCCTCAAAATATTTTCATTTCAACTTATTTTCGTGCTGATATCCAATTAAGATTCAAGCACGCTGTCCTGGACACTCACCTCAGCTATCTTGACTGTCTGTCCAGGACAGTGGGTTAGTTGTTAGTTGGTTAGTGAGAGCGAAGAGGGTGCCTTACACCTACCCATTGAGCCCTTAAGAACTCACTCCGGGTGTGAGCCGGTACCGGGCTGCGAACCCTGTACCTACAAGCCTGTAGTCCGATGGCTTAACCACTACGCCACCGAGGCCGGTCTCAAAATATTGTTCCTGCGAATCTGTATATAGGGCAAAGTGATATGTTCTCATTAAAAGGAAAGGGTGGGATCTTATATCAATTTTATTAGAAAATGTTAAACCAGCGTAATGAAACCTGTAAGGAAACAAGCCAAATCATGCACACCATATTTCAGCTGTATACGGAAGTGGTGAATAAAAAAAACAAAAAACAAACCGAGGTGCATCGTTTATTCAGACTGTTCTGTAGATGCATCGTCTACTGCATTGTACAGAGGATGTATTTGTGTGTGTGGTCGTAGAAATACGACCACATCCTCCTCATTGACTTGGACATGTATGGAACTGAACAACGACGGGTGTAAGGGTTGAACTTTCCATCCACATCATTCACTCCGGGAACATACCTGAAAGACAGGAATAGTTCAAGTTTGTTTTGTTTAACGACACCAATAGAGCACATTGATTAATTAATTATCGGTTATTGGATGTCAAACATTTGATAATTCTGACACGAAGTCATAAGAGGAAACTCGCTACATTTTTCCAAGGGATCTTTTATATACACTTCTTCACAGACAGGAAAGTACATACAACGGCCTCTGACCAGTCGTGGTGCACTGGTTGGAACGAAAAAATCCCCATTCAAATGAACGGATCCACCGAGGTGGTTCGATCTTGAGATGCAAGCACCTCAAGCCAGCACTCAACTGAGAGGAATAGAGAGATCAAACAAAAATATTTACGTAATACATAACGTTTGCGCATCTTGTATACACTTCAACTCGTTTTCTAACAATATTACACATATACAAATTACAATCTGATTTCTATTGAACAAGAATTACAAAACACACTAGAACGGATGCTTGGTAAGTTATGTGCTCAACAGTGTTAACACGTTTAATATTTTAGGGTTGTTAGAAAGTTGAATTACAAAAGAAATTTAGATTAAACTATCAGATTACCAAACAATCCACATACTTCTCAAAAATTAAAAATGAAGGGACGAAGATATGGCGGAATTATTTTATATATTCATAAATATAATTTTAAGCGATTTAACATTACTAAACAAATCCCTCAAAATATACTTGGTAGAATCAGATAAAAATTACTTTGATTTCGAAAGTAACATTTGTGTAGGCATAATATATTTAATTCCAAAAAACCCACCCAAAGTGTTTTCAGTCAAATTTCTTTTCAACCCTTTCTTAAGATATCATGGTGTTATTTCAACCCAGAATACTTTCGATCATGTGCGATTTAATCATTGGCTATTGGATGTTAAACATTTAGTAATTTTAACATATAGTCTTAGAGGAAACCTGCTACATTTTTACATTAGTAGCAAGGGATATTTTATATGTAACAGACAGGATAGAACATACCACAGTCGTGGTGTACTGGCTGGAGCGAGAAATAGCCAAATAAGCCCAGCGACGGGGAACGATCCCAAACCGACCACGCATCAAGCAAGCGCTTTTCCACTGGGCTACGTCCCGCCATATGGGTGATTTATTAGACTTCATTCCCAATGACAACTTCATTAGTAATAAAAATCTATACGACTATCAACCTTTGAATTATGAACCAGATTGTGCGTGAATGTACCGTGATAGATTATACAGTGAATATGGTAAACTGCTTATATATTTATATGTTGAATCTAGATTGAGAATTCTTAACGGTATATCAATTGGTGACTTACTTCGCTATTTTACTCACTATCACCATACTTTATAGTGCCAGAATTACATTTTTCACGTATTAGAAGTTCAGAATTAGTTCTTCTAAAGATCTGTTAAAGCACAGTGTTATCTGAATTTCTCTAAAATGTCATATTAATCATACAATTGAAAATTTCAGAATCACCTAGAACGTTTAATTGGAACGAAGACATAAAAAGTGATGAAACAAAAGCCATACATGAACAATAAATCATAAAATAATTATCCATATTAATGACACACTTGATACAAATCATTTTGATGGTGTTAATTAAACAGTTAAATTATTTTCTGATATAGTTTTAACTACAGGTGTCAAATTAGTACCATTTTATAGGAATGAAAAAACAACAACCCACGTTTGGGTGACTGGGGACGGACTTAAATGAAGACACCTCAAACATTTTCAAACAATAATATCTTAGACGGTACTTTACCCTCAAAGGAAGGTCTTTTTTTCTCTCAAGATAATATGTGAGTCACTGTCGGGTTCTTTGCTTACAAAGAAAAGCTTATCTCTGCCACAGTATATGGTTCCATCCTATTATAGGAGGACTGCCATTTGATAACGGCGGCAAAACCTTGTCTACAGTCTGCGTAAACACAAGAACGTTTGATGGCGCACACGGATGTGCATAGAACAATATGCGGGGAACTGTCCATACTTTACAAAAATATTGCTCAAATTACTTTGAGGACGAAGTACCTTTAAATATTACTAACTACTACGTACCAAGATGACCAACGGCCGTTAAACCACCGGATCTGGTAAGCAACTATTCTTCCTCTTTTCACAAGGTGATCCACGAAGGGGTACAATCCAGCCACCCACCTGCAGTCTCGAGTAGCACGTTCCGTTACTTCCTTACATTTTCCCTATTAAAAAGAGGACACGTATATAGGAAAAATAATAGTAGAAGTATTATATTATTTAATATTTATAGACGTGTAAGCGTGGGCGTTTTAACCTTTCGTTGTCTTTGGAAAACACGTTTTTATAGAGTTGTAGCTATGTCTACACCACGACTAATAATAGGGGCCTATTCATAGGAGCTGGTACAGAACAGAACGTTACTACTATAATAATAT
Organism: Gigantopelta aegis; assembly: GCF_016097555.1. Taxonomy (NCBI): domain Eukaryota; kingdom Metazoa; phylum Mollusca; class Gastropoda; order Neomphalida; family Peltospiridae; genus Gigantopelta; species Gigantopelta aegis. The sequence goes on along the minus strand of NC_054701.1, from coordinate 21,509,787 downwards.
ATATATATATATATATTTATTTATTTATTTATTTTAATTTTGTTTTAAACCAGGCATGGCACAGTGTAAACAATAATGGTACGGCTCGAGGTGTCCAGACTATGTGAAGGACATTTTCAGAGATACAATAAATATACCTCACAGACACACAAAAGTGGTACGGCTATCCCATACCTCTTTGAAAAGTGCCGGCCCCTGAAACCCCGAAGATATAAAAATACAAATAGACAGAATTTAATGCCAACATTTGTTTAATAATTAAAAAAATAAAAAAAAAAAAAAAAAAAACTAATCAAGACTGACCTTCCCCACCACGACCACCATCACAAAAAAATTAAACTAAACAATACAAACAAAAAATAAAAAAAGTAAAAAACATTTTTTTAAGGGGCGTTATCATGATCAGTCATACCAACTTGTCGGATGCGATGGAATCGTACCGTGAGATGTGGTCAATAAATGTTTTGTTACATAATGCAATCACTAAATTCTCTACATTCATGTTTTCTTTATTTCAGTGCAAATTTGTAGGCACTTACATTTCCCGCAAAACATTTTTAAACTGACTAGCTTTGTTTGACGTCATCAAATCTTATTACGTAACGTCTTCCCACACATATGATTCGAGTCGCTACGACAAATCGCATGCGACAAATCGGTGCGACTAATCGCATCATGAGAACACCGCTTAAAGCATGTTTTAAAATTTTATTTTGTATAGCACTGATTTTTTTTTTTGCTCATGAGCACACACCCTTTCTTTTATTACCACCCATCACCCTTAAAGTGAATCAGAAAAATATCTGGGGTCAAGCTGCTCATTTCTGAGATAACGGGTAGCGTCTATGACTACCCTAGTTCCGCACAAAATTTTCAAACACAAGGCTACTTGACACAGTGGTACTAGATGAAACTATTGTTTTTTACAACTAACACACTCACATTTATCACCAATCACAGGACTTCTCTATCAAAAGTTGGGTGCACCTCGAACTTTGTCCCAACCGGAAGTTATTTGGTTTAGTACTACCTATAAAGGTGTTCAATTCGTGTCAATCTCAGTAGATATTTTTTTTTGAAGATAGAGTTTGAAGATTTGCATTGTTTCTCGTTGTGGACTCGAATCCCATATATTTGTTATGTGTAATTTGTGTATATAAAGCTAAATGTCAAACAATTAGTTTAATGTTAGTTTGGTTATCTCACCAGGTGTGACCGGGCACTGTATTCTGAAAGAAATATATTTTAAAGGGAGTTTTTTTTATATTAATGTAGTATTTCTACATCTACTCGCAGTGGCTATTGTTGTCCTGTTAGTTCAATCGGTAAAGTATTTGATTATTGTTCAGACGATTCGTTATTCGAATACTCTCAGTGGGTTAATTTGTAAATTAACGATGTGTATGATTGATGTAATTGAAGTATTGCTGCATGTTATTAACCTGTGATATTGTCATAATTGATGAATATAAACTTATTAAAATGATACGAATTACGACATAATGATGAAAACATATAAAATAATGAAAATCATTAAAAGCCACCAAAACATATAAAATAATTTTTCCAGTAGAAGGGACTAGAGTAGGTATATTTTGTTTTCGGACATTTACCAGCAAGTAAAGAATTATGGCACTATTGTTAAACAAGGTGAAACAAATGGCTGACTTGGCTTTCTGGAAAATGGCTGTTATGAGCGACTACTTACTTGGATCAATTTGTAGATAACGAGATCACTATAACTCTCGCTGACATTTACTAAAAGTGCAGTCATTAGAGTCAGCAGAAGAAGCATCTTCAGGAAACGGGACGTCATGTTGGAATGTGATGAACAACAGTGGTTCGCTTGGTTTTTATGGAAATTAAATCGTACATGTTTAACTCCTTTATTTATACCACATCAACATCGTATTCCACATCAATGTCCAATTCTTCAGTGGTGTTCATTGGTTAAAATCCCGACAATGAAACAAATACTCAAATGTGTTCCTCGTATTTGTAGAAACATGTGCAGGTTTATAATACAATGGTTATCCTCATTTATACTACTTGCAGTTCGATGTATTCAAATATCCATTTTACACATTGGCAATGATATGTATCTACATGTGTGACCACAACAACAGCAAACATTTTAATACTTTCTGCCTACAAGAGACAAACCCCTTTTATATTCAAGTGCGACAGGTCAATCAGAGATAAACATAATAATAATAAAATAAATACTATTGTTTGGGCTCCAGTTTTCAACTGCCAACGGGTAATTAATGCCAGCTGTCAGCGAGGTTTCATACACTTCATTTCTGCGATTAAATGCTCAGTTTCCACATGTTACATGGTCCATTCTACATATCATTCAATATAATTGAATAGAGTACAGTTGTAATAAACCGAGATATGCACGTGGATTTCGTTCTACGAAGCAATCTTAGCACTGCTATCGTTGTAAATACCTCCCAAAGCGAAGGTAACGTTTTTCGATAATCGCCAGCCGTTCCACGACGCGGCGTAGCTGACTGTCGTCCTAAAATACGATGGCAATTTACAATTCAGCAAGGAACCTTTTGTTTACAAAATATTGATTAGCGATAATTCTAGTCTATTTAAAATTGATTAGCAACTACTGTTTAATGTTTTAAAATTGTGTAGCGATCTCTGAAACTTGCGTACCGAATCGCGACGCCTGAATTGGTACGATGCAGTTGTAAGCCACTAACGTAGATGTCAAATGGCAGTTAGATGATGGTTTGATGATTTTTTAAGAAGGAAGGAAGGAAATGTTTTATTTAACGACACATTCAACACATTTTATTTACGGTTATATGGCGTCAGTTTTTAAGAAGGATACGAACTATTTTTTGTAAACATTGATCCAATATATATATAATACCTTTTATGAAACTAGGCGTTCGATGAAAAACATTCTGGGCCATACGATCTGTACACGAAAATATGGGAAATAACTCTCATGTCTTATGCATTCGGAAATTATCACCTAGCAAATAAACAAACAAAGTTACTTCATGGCTGTTCGATACCATTGAATTAGTCTTGCAGCAGAGGCGGAAAAAGAGCCTTAGTTTTTTAAGTAACCGGGGCCGGAAGTATAACATTTGTCACTATTTCAAAATGTCCTGTAGTGCATCATCAGAAGTGTATACCTTCAAAGCTACAACACTTCAAAATGTGATATCGGTGTTCAAACTGATGTTTATGGGGTCAGTGAGTTTATTGAAACTGTTGGTAAGTCTTTCAGATACTGGGTTGACAAACATTCAAAAGAGAGGTAAGTTTGGTAATCTAAACATATTTGTAATATGACTTAGAAAAAGCAAATTTTAAATGTTAGGTTTAGATTGTTGATACATTTAGTTAGTATGTTTTGACAATTAATAAAATAAAATATAACTTTAAATTGTAAATCATTTTATAAAATAATAAATCAAGATACTGGACATATGTCATACTATTGATCAAATGGTTCATCGGTAAGAAAACGTTGTTGTCATTATACAACTATTAGAATCAAAAACATCTAACCACTACGGCCTGAATAAATAAACGAATGGATGAATTAGCGAGTGAGTGAGTGAGTGAGTGAGTGAGTGAGTGAGTTAGTGGGTGGATGGATGGATGGATGGATGAAAGAAACTCCAGCACAAAAAAAACGTGATGGTAGTTTACAAAACGACCTCAATGTGTTGTACATACTACAGACTACACTTCTTCGATTCAATCTCAGCTGACATATCTTGTGTTGGTGGATCTACACATGCAACAAAATCATCTGATGCCCTTCATGTTCATGCTGATGTAGAAGACTGTCCAATGTCAAAACATGAAGCGCATAACAAGGCCCGATATTCAGCAATTTTTGATGAATTAAAGCACATAAACCATACCCATGAAGAGATGTCTCGATATCAAACTTGGTTGGACCCACCTGCTTTGGCGTGGTGGTTTATTGGTGTGACTTGTAGAGGCATTACTGCAGTATCCTTGTGTATGTGGCTTCATCTGGTGGCCATTTCTTTGCAAAGACACTCTTCTTTTTAACAACGTCTCACTGAAGATTGTTTAAAAGGCGCAGTTAGCGTTTCTGCATAGGTTGCCGGCTGCACGTGCATCAACTACTGCGCGTGCGCATAAATATCCAAAGTTAAAACCAAATAACCGCCAGCTGATAATTTGTTAATATAAAACGATAAACAATTGGCCGCTTAGAATAATAATACGTTTGTATATATTGACAGCGCAAATCTTTGTATCGTGGACACTATTATAAAGTGATATTCATCTGCTATAACATTAGCATTACAGAGAGTACATATTATTTCTGATCTTTCGATGTTTCGATACCTGCCAGATTCTACATTTAATTATTGAGCGCATATTCTAATCTTACCTATTTCTTTCATATAACGCGTTTCTGTTGGCAATCTTAAATATGTTTGTAATCTGAATTCATTTAACAAATGTTGATATAAAAGTCTGTTAGGAGTTGTCATTGTTTTGTTGTAACATACTTGCTTAAACGTGTCTGATATCCTTTCTTTGATTATAATGTAGATATTTTGTCAACATATGACAGTTTTCAAATATAGTTTAAGCCAAGTGAATACAGTTCCTGCCTGACGTTCATTAACCAATTATCGTTATAGGTTCCATTTCCTCATTTAATCCCCCTATGGTCTACAATAAACGGTCATATAGATATCGTATTTCCCCACTTTATCTTTATAGGCTAGGCTATAATAATACTTTGAAGACTCTCATAGCACACTTCTGACGACACTACACTTGTTATAGTAGCTGCTGGCTTGCAACTGTCTCGACTGTGATACCACTAGAGCACATTGCTTTGATAATCATCGGCTATTAGATATTGTGTGACTGATTTATTTACCATCAACGTATCAATAATGACAAAAACGTTATTACGATGCATTCGACGAGAATGTTGTACATTTTGCAGTTACGGTACGTTCCATCAAATGTATAATTAATGGTTTTAACACACACACACACACACACACACACACACACACACACACACACACACACACACACACACACATTTAGGTCATTTATACTTTCAACAATTCATCTTTGTAATAATATAAAAAGTGTAAAATGCGAAACTGAACACATTTCAACTTTAAAAAGGCAGAAACACCGGATGTATACAACGTGCCCCATTCCACTCATACAGAAATCGAAAAGAAAATGTTCTACATACTAGAGTTAGTATTAATAGTTTTTCTAAATATATTTAATTAAATTCCTAAAATTGTTATATCGGCAACATTTTTATAACAGTTATTTGTTTTGTTTTTCATTCAGAAACATATTTATTAAATTCCAAGATTTTACATATGCATTTGTTACCTTTAAGACAGGTTACCTTTTAAAAGATTTGTGTACATTAATATATTTAATAAATTCCCAAGCATGTAACATCTGTAACTTTAAAATATCCTTTTAATAAACGTGCACCTGCTGTTGTGCATTTAATGCATTTATTAAATCTATAATATTGTTGAATTTGTACATTTGTTAAAACATATTTATTAAATTCTTGAGATTGTTAGATCTGCAATTTTCGTACTTCTATTTCTTTGATATTTTAACTCCTGTTATTCACTAACTTCCCAATATTATTACATCTGCGCTTTTTACTTTTAATATTGAATAGGGTTTTCTCTCTTTCTCCTTGCAATGAGAATTACTAATAAAGTATGATGGCTGGATATTGTGGTTCATTGCATTGGCTTGGCCAGGTTTTTATATTAGGGGCCAGCCATATTAGGGGTGAGGGCAGCCACACTGTCTATGTTTCGTGTTATGGAACGAAATGAAATTACAACAGGTGGTGGAATAAAAGAGGTGTGAGTCGGAGTTCAACTATGCGTATATGTTGAATAGTTTGTTAGTCAAAGCGGTGAATATCTCAAGATGGCGTATCGCTCAGGAAATTTGTTTTGTTACTTCAGTGTAATTGTAGACTATATAGTTCTAGACATACCTTATTTTAAGTGAATGGTTTCTTTTTCTATTAATTAGTATTAGTCCACGGGCCACATATCTAACCCATTTGTGCAGACAAATATATTTGATATAAATGATATTCAATTATATATCCTTGCGATATCCGTTTGTCTACAACACATTGATTTCAACTTATATTTTCTTGCTTATATCCAATTAATGTTCAAGCACGCTGTCCTGGACACATACCTCAGCTACCTGGGCTGTCTGTCCAAGACAGTGGGTTAGGTGTTAGTTGGCTAGTTGTTAGTGACAGAGAAGAGGGTGTAGTGGCTTTACACCTACCCATTGAGCCCTTAAGAACTCGCTCTGGATGGAGCTGGTACCGGGCTGCGAACCCTGTACCTACCAGTCTGTAGTCCGATGGCTTAACCACTGCATCACCGAGGCTGGTTCTGCAGCACACCTGTTGGTGGAATATAGAACAAACGTATTTTGAAGAGGGGGTACCACTGCACATTTTGTGTCACAAACTTATGATAATATGAAATTATTTTAACAGGCATAAAGCTCGAATGTTAATAACAAAAAACTACATAGCAGTGCAATATGTGTTCTGAATAATGATATACTCGTCAGCATAAATTAAGCAATTCCTGAAATGCATCAGGTTTTATGACACATACTTATGACTATCTGAACTTTTATTATTAAAAAGTACACTGTATTTAACAATGTTCAACATAAGTAGGGCATGTTACAATTTAGCATTAAATAATGGACATTGCTCTTTATGTACACCTGGAAATTATTTAAGTACCAACTAGTTTTGACCGTGTTCTTTATATTTCGCAAGTAATTGTGACCAATTCGTAAATACAAAACACTAAAATATATGTTCTGTAAATAAATAGGGCATTGAAAAATAATGACATCAAGTAAACGCTGTTGTTACATCGATATATTTAAAAAGACAGAAACCGTTAAAATATATGCTAATTAACTATGGAGCTGAAATCACTATGATGTGCGTCTTATAAGTAATGTATTCATGCCATCTCGGTAGGAATACCCAGTAAAAAGGGAATATATAAAACTCAATACCAGGTTTAAACTGCGTCGGTACGAACATCTACATCCACGCCTTTGTGGCTGCATTACAGTTCAGATGGTGCTTAACTAATTCCCAGGTGTATATATTTTAATAGAAATTATTGCACAATCACAAGGGATTATTAGACAATACATTAACGTAAAATGTCTGGGTATTTTGACATGGCCAGATGAAATACCATATAATTCCATGGGTAGAGAGGGTGAATTTGGCTGTGTTGCTTCAGTGGTTATAACGAGTGAAACTCTCGCGATTCGTCAAACATTCACGGATCCGCCGAGGCATGCTCCGTATCAAGTGTTGAATCTGGTTTAATGCAACTTCCAATTCGGCCAAAGTGGTCGACTGACGTTCACATTTTCTGAGGCGTTGCCCAAAGATGTCCCAGACTTGTCCGATGGTTGAAAGGTCGGGGATTAAAGCTGACCAAGGAAGTGTGTTGATGTTCCGCTGCTGCACGAATGCCGTGTTGAAGCCCAAAATGTCCCAATTGCCCAAGATGTCCCAATTAGAACATGTTGGGTTGGGCACCGGCCCACGACGTCCCATTTGGACATCTCGGGCCAAGAGTTGCCATATACTTTGTTAAATTTGCGTAAATCGTTCAAATTGTTTTTTGTTTAACAACGTCTCTAGAGCACATTAATTAATTAATCCTCGGCTATTGAATGTCAAACAACTGGTAATTCTAACATGAAGTCTTGAGGGGAAACCTGTCATTAGCAACAAAGGGTCTTTTATATGCACTTTCCCACAGAAAGGACGGCACATACAAAATTCTTTGATATACCAGTCATTTAAAGGCATGTGGACATTTTGAAACAGTGCGTGCCCAAACTAGTGGGATTATCGTTTGGTTGTAATTAATTCGTTCCCAACCATTGATTCATGAATATATGTGCGTGTATCTACTATCTATGTATATATGTATGCATGTGCCCATGTAATTTCTCGCTCTAGCCAGTGCACCACAACTCGTACAAAAAAGGCCGTGGTATGTGCTATCCTGTCTATGGAGTGGTGCATATAAAAGATCCCTTGCTGCTAATCGAAAAGAGTAGCCCATGAAGTGGTGAAAGCGGGTTTCTTCCCTCAATATCTGTGTGGTCCTGAACCATATGTCCGACGCCATATACCCGTACATAAAGTGTGTTGAGAGCGTCGTTAAATAAACCATTGTCCTTCCTTCCGTATCGATGTAGGTATGTATGTATGAATGTAGACAGTTTGGTGGGTGGGTTGGTACGTAGGTACGTGCGTACGTATAAATGGATCGATGAATGGTTTAAAGTTTGTTTTCTTTAACGACACCACTAGAACACATTGATTGATTTATTAATCACCGGCTAGAGTGTTAGACAGGAAACCCACTACATTTTTGTCATTAGTAGAAAGGGATCTTTTGTGTGCACCATCCCACAGACTGGATAGCAAGGTATTTAATATACCACCCGTGGCGCACTGGGTTGCAAGATAAACAGTCCAATGGGTCTACCAAAGGTGATCGATCCTAAACAGACCGCGCATCAGGCGAGCTATCTACCACTGGGCTACATCCTGCCTCGAATGGATGGATGGATCTTTGTGTGTGTTCATGTGTGCCTGTATGTGAATCTGGTTATGTAAATGTGTATATTTGGCTATGTCCCAGTTTTGGTGATAAATTAATTGTGACTTTCACTTATATTTATACGTCGTACTTATCTTACAGTCAGCGTATTTCCCACTAATAAACCCGCATGATGATATATCGGTTCTTCTTTCACAAAAATATATTTTGACCACTATATATGTGTGTGATATATCCCTTCCTTAGTTTGCTCTCTCTCTCTCTCTCTCTCTCTCTCTCTCTCTCTCTCTCTCTCTCTCTCTCTCTCTCTCTCTCTCTCTCTCTCTCTCTCTCTCTCTCTATCTCTTAATTAACAATCTTGTTTGGTCACAACAACAATACAACATACATTCCCCACTATATTGTTTTCTATGGGTACTAAATAGACATAACTAACACTATACAATACTTCTGTTATGTTCTAAATAAGTCGTGACAAACAGGCCAAAACTTAAGTCTGTCACTTTATCTAAAACGACGCAAAAATAAAACAATGTGCCACAGTTTCACCAAAGAGATGAAAGTGTATGCATTGTAATTAGTAGATATAGCCCCGAATGTCTACCATAAACCCTCGTGGATGCCCTCAGAGGTTCCGGGACATCAATACCCTGATGAAACGACTTCTGTGCCAGAATGGTATGGCATTGTTTCATATCTGCATACAAGGAACATGTTCTAAGGTATCTTAGAAGTTGTTATATGTAGACACCAAAAGCTGGAGTAGAAGGCATATTGCTCGACATAAAGGGATAATTGACTATTGGAAATTGAAGTCATCCCTTTTTTCAAACAGCTTAGTTTGGAGACCTGGGCCTCTTTGAATCTCTATGCATAGATGAAACTTTGTGAAACTGGTCTATTACCTTCAGACGTTTCTTTTATTTCAAACACTCGTGAGTAAATTAATGGAAGATAATATGTAACCCTGCGATTATTGAATAATATAAAATCATCAGTATAGCGAAGAGTAAAGTTATACGTTATATGTCTGCCTGAGTATACTGTAGTCTGCATTCACTCTCAGTCTTTACGAATTGACCAGATCCATGGAAGATTAGAATGGACATGTATCGCGTTCATCGTTCTTTGTAATAACTGTTCCACTGATTACGGAAGAGTTTTTTCTTCAGTTTGTCATGGGATATTGTTGTGTATGTTGCAAAATCTAATGACTTGATCTGGGTTGAGAGTGAATGATTGCAAGTAAAACTGTGGAACTCTTGAGAATCCACATGCGATTAATACTACTTTTTCGAAGACTTTTTGGCAATACCTAAAAAGGCCATCCTTTAAGCACTATTATATTAAATGTCTCCTAAACGAACTTGGGGCTGATAATACCGAGTAGTGCTACACATAATGATAGTGTACACTAAGGATAATAGCCAGTCTTTGAGACAAGTATTTGTTGGTGTATTTGCTGGACACCGCGATGTATCTCTCCTTGTATGAATTCTTATGACGTATTGGAATCTAATGTATAAGAGGAATGGACATGTCTTCGGATTTTAAGCTCAAGCCAAATGCCCGAAGGACAGATTCGTGTGTTTAGCATATTTCTTCTTCAGATAACATAGTGGTCTTATACGTAACACCCCTGCGCGTGCTGCAACCTCACCGTGGTGCAGGGGTGTAACATTCTCTTTGAGAATGGCCAATATAGCACAAATTAAAATTTTGAGTAAAAGTCAGTATCTGTCTGTGATATTTGTATTTTTACACAGTTCTTTACACTGTTTTTATTTAAATCTTGAATTTTTATATTATTATTTGTTTGCATTACCATAGTTTGACACCCAATAGCCGATGTATTTTTCGTGCTAGGGTGTCGTTAAACATTCATTCATTCATTCATTCATTATGTGTAGCACTACTCGGTATTATCAGCCCCAAGTTCGTTTAGGAGACATTTAATATAATAGTGCTTAAATACGATGGTAATGTTAATGGGCCCTGTTAATGTAGTGTATCCAGAATTTCTATCACAGATGATCATGACAAAAAGGGCTTCCTTACATAATTTGTCTTCTTTTGTAGTTTGACTATTTGTAGTGATGTATTTTGTCTCACAGATATTTTAGCAATATCACATGTTCCTGTCTGTGTGTTGATTGTATGTGTTTGTCTGCGTGAATCTTTGTATTAATGCCTTGCCCTTTCCATCTGTCAAATACACAAAATACACGTTTTACATATACGAAAAAGGAACAGGATCACTCCAAACAACTCATCCTCTTGAATCTAAACTAAATATTAAAAACAGGCAATTTGCAGGATTCGAACACACTGTACCGATTCGCAAGACAATTGACTGCCCACAGCATTAACCACTTGGCCACCGATTGACAGTTAGATATTAATACAGTTTGGTGTCAGTATACTTATATACAGTATATCAAAATGCATCATATGAATTAATAATACACAGATTAAAAAAAAAAAACAGCCACCAGATCTAAACAGCTGAAGTCGTATCTACTAATACTATCCGTTGTATCATATATAAAAATAAATAAATAAATACATAAATAAATAAATAAATACATAAACAAATACATACTATTTTATTACGAATCAAATGATGATGTGTGGTGTGTGGTGACTTTGTCATATTGAATATAATGCAATTACATTGTATATTTTAACCAGTGGCTAGACGTTTTAACTGCAATAATGTTATCATCCTGTTTCATTTCTGTTGTAGGTATAACTAGTTTTTATATGTTTTTGTTTTTCCCGGCAACATTTACCCAATAAAGATAGTATTTATTTTTATTGTATTGAATTGTATTGTGTTGTTTTGTATTGTGTGGTGTGGTGGTTGTACGTGCGTTATAATTAACAGGGCTTTTGTAGTCAAAGAAGAAATATTTCGATGAAATAAAATGTTGTGTATTCATAGAAACACTGTTTCTAATGTCTGAAGTCAGTTTTGCAAAAACTGAAAACCAGCGGATTACCTTTCCAACCCTCCAATAATAAAAGCAAAAAGCAAATCATAACAAATTGGAAAACAAAGAACATGAAATACAGACTGAAAAACCATCATGCGGATTCTGCTTTTAAAAGGGACTGGGCTTAGACAGAACAAATTGCATTTCCGTTTTGTTTATAGGGTGATCGCCCTCTAACGTCTGAAGACACACGCACACATATCACGACTGATATATGAAATACCTTGGTATGTGCTATCCTGTTTGTGAGATGGTGCATATAAAAGACCCATTTCTACTAATGTAAAAATTGCCAAATGTTTGACATTCATTAGCCGATGATTAATAAATCAATGTGCTCTAATGGTATCGTTAAACAAAACGAACTTCAACACACTAGTTGGGAGTTGGGATATTTTGGGTCGTTTTGGTATATAATTTTCAGTCTGTGCTCGGCCTAATTGGGACATCTTGGGCAGTTGGGACATTTTGGGCTTCAACAATGCCGTCACTAATCTACTACAATGAGTAGGACGTCGTCGTCTTGATAAACAAAATTCCATGCAGTGTGACGCACGAAAGGCACAACTATAGATGCGATGTCATTGTGTCGATAGTACTGGCCTGTGAGCCTACCTTTGATAATTTTAAGTTGGGTTCTGGATTGTCAACAATGGGGAAAATTAGATACAAATTCGATATTGTTTGGAATTACAATTTTTTTTTTTAAATTGGTTGATTGTTAATATTAGGTACCACACATACAGGATGAAAATACTAAAAACATGGATTAAAGAAAGATGTATTTTTCAAAATTATTAGTAAGAAATTAGATATATTGAAAAGCAAATATTTAATAAAAATGGCTATTTTAAAGAATTTGTTTTAAAAATATATGTGTTATTCAGGTAAAAGATGCTAGTCTGAAAATCTCTTCTTTTCTCTTGCTGTTAACATTTTACAATATATTTTGTGTAAAAAAAAATCCCCAAAGCTTGTTTTGGAAATACACTGAAACAAAACCCTTTCACCAATTTCGTTAACAATATCTGTTTTTCTTTCTTTTAAAATATCTTCTTTCTTTTTTTCTTTCGATGTCGCTGTTTTTCTTTTCCTCTTTTTAACGTTTTATTGAGTTAAATATCTCCATATCAATGCCAAATTTCTGTTATCTACTTGTTTCATTTAAAATAGTATTACTGTATTGCATGAATAAACCACCAGGCGAAAGCAGGAGCATCCAACCATGTTTGATTTCGAGGAAACTCTCCATGGGTTTATTTGCTTTAATTTATCACAAATTGCTGAATATCCAGTCGGGCCTTTTCATGTGCTTCAAAGTGCTTATGTCTTGACAAACAGCATGAAGATGAAAGGCATCAGATGATTTTGTTCCAAGTGTAGGTCCACCAACACAAGATATGTCAGTTGAGATTGAATCGCAGAAGTGTAGTATGTACAACACATTGAGGTCGTTTTGTGAACTACCCTCACGGTTTGTTGTGCTGGAGGGTTTTTTTCATTCATCCATCCATTCATTCATTTACTCATTCACTCAGTCAGTCTCTCAGTCACTCACTCACTAATTAATTAATCCGATTTATTTAGGCCGTAGTTGTTAGATGTTTCTGGATGCTAATAGTGGTATAATGACAACAACGTTTTCTTACTGAGGAACCATTTGATCAATAGTATGATATATGTCCGGTATCTTGATTTATTATTTTGTAAAATGATTTACAATTTGAAGTTATATTTTAGATTATTAACTTCAAAATATACTAACTAAATTTATCAACAATCTAAACCTAACATTTAAAATTTGCTTTTTCTAAGTCATATTACAAATATTTTTAGATTACCAAACTTACCTTTCTTTTAGTCATCCATTTTGAATGTTTGTCAACTCGGTATCTGAAAGCCTTACGAACAGATTTAATAAACTCACTGACACCATAAACATCAGTTTGGACACCAAAATCACATTTTGAAGTGATGTAGTTCTGAAGATATAAAGTTTTGATGAAAAAAGAAGAAGAAAGAAATGTTTTATTTAACGACGCACTCAACACATTTTATTTACGGTTATATGGCGTCAGACATATGGTTAAGGACCACACAGATTTTGAGAGGAAACCCGCTGTCACCAGTTCATGGGCTACTTTTTCCGATTAGCAGCAAGGAATCTTTTATTTGCGCTTCCCACAGGTAGGATAGCACAAACCATGGCCTTTGTTGAAACAGTTATGGATCACTGGTCGGTGCAAGTGGTTTACACCTACCCATTGAGCCTTGCAGAGCACTCACTCAGGGTTTGGCCGATGTATTTTTTGTGCTTGGGTGTTGTTAAACATTCATTTATTCATTCACTCAGAGTTTGGAGTCGGTATCTGGATTAAAAATCCCATGGCTCGACTGGGATCCGAACCCAGTACCTACCAGCCTGTTGACCGATGGCCTAACCAAGACGCCACCGAGGCCGGTCAGTTTTGATGATGCCTTTGAGGTAATTTTAAAATAGTGACAAATGTTATACTTCCGGTCCCAGTTTCTAAAAAACTAAGGCTCTTTTTCGGCCTCTGCTGCAGGACTACGTCAATGGTATCGAACATCCATAAAGTAACTTTGTCTGTTTATTTGCTAGGCGATAACTGCCGAATGGATAAGACATGAGAGTTATTTCCCCTATTATTGCGTGAACATCGTATGGCCCAGACTGTTTCTCATCGAACGGCTAGTTTCATAAAATGTATTTTATGTATACTGACACACAATGAAAACGCAAAATAGATATTTTTCAATATTTTGTTGTGATTAATAAAAAATATATTTATTGGACTTAAAATAACAATTTATGAGAGGAAGCCATTGATTGGTACTTTTGTCTGGGTTTTAATCCTGGTTTTGTTCTCGTTACACATACAATAGCAGAAACACACAAAATGGTGTGAAATGCGTTCACTACATGATCAATCATGCTGCATGCAATGCATGTGAAATGCCAGTATGTGGACGCATAAAAGTCACATAACGGTGTCATATTCCTCGTCAGATTAAGAATGCCACGACTGGAGAATAACAAAGGGAACGAGCGTTGGGCATGGATCAAGGGAGGACTTCGCAAAGCCAAATTGCTAGGACATTCAGAGTCCATCCATCAACTATTGGACGACTTGCTGAACGTCATCAACAGACTGGGAGTGTCCGTGATCGACCTCGACCTGGTCAACGTCCCGTTACGACCCCACGCCAAGATCGGCAGATTCGACGACACCACCTCCGTGACTGGTTCAGAACGATAGGACGTCATGGAAGGCCTATCCATCCGATGACGGTCGTACAACGGTAACATCATGACACCGCGATATTGTGCTGCGAGACTACAGTTTGCTCTCCAGAATGGTAATCATCCACCATCTTCCTCTCATAAATTGTTATTTTAAATCCAATAAATATATTTTTCATTAATCACTTCAAAATATTGAACAATATCTGTTTTGCGTTTTTATTGTGTGTCAGTATATATTAGGTCAATGTTTACACTAATAGTTCGTATCCTTCTTTGAAAATTATCAAACCATCACCTAACCGTCATTTGACACCTACGTTAGTGGCTTACAACTGCCTCGTACCAACTGAATTGGAAACTGCCATCGTAATTTAGGACGACAGTCAGTACGCCGCGTCGTGGAACGGCTGGCGATCATCGAAAAACGTTACCGTCGCGTTGGTAGGTATTTACTACGATAGCAGTGCTAAGATTGCTTTGTAGAACGAAATCCACGTGTATGTCTCAGTTTATTACAATTGTACTCTATGCAATTATATTTATGGGTTAAATTTAAACTTGAATGATACGTAGAATGCAATATATCTAAGCTATTATTTTTTATCTTGAAAACTTCATTATGCTATTTTCAGTCTTAATTCAGTCCATTTTGATTCCGCTTTGGCCTGTTTCGGTGCTTTGTTTGAATGGTTTCTCGTTAGCTGTGTCATATATATATATATATATATATATATATATATATATATATATATATAAAACCTACTCTGATATAGCAGATGTAGCATGTGCAAACTGAGCATTTGATCGCAGAAATGAAGTGTATGAAACCTTGCTGACAGCTGGTATATTTCACGTTGCCAGTTGAAAACTGGAGCCAAAATAACAGTATTTATTGTGGGGTTTTTTTTTATCTTATTATGTTTTTGTTTCGGATTGATCTGTTGCAATCGAGGTCTGTCTCTTGTAGGCTGAAAGTGTTAAAATGTTTCATTGGTGGGATTTTAACCAATGAACATCATTGAAGAATTAGACATTGATGTGGAACAGGATGTTGATGTGGTATAAATAAAGGAGTTAAACAAGTCATAGCCAGTACGATTTAATTTACATAAAAATCAAGCGAACCACTGTTGTTGTTCAGCTCACTCCAACATGACGTCCCATTCCCTGAAGATGTTTCTTCTGCTGACTCTAATGACTACATTTCTAGTAAATGTCAGCGAGAGTTACAGTGATCACGTTATCTACACACTGATCCAAGTAAGTAGTCCTCATAACAACGAGTTTTCAGAAAGCCAAGTCAGCCATTTGTTTCACCTTGTTTAACAATAGTGCCATAATTCTTTACTTGCTGGTAAATGTCCGAAACAAAAACGATACCTACTCTAGTCCCTTCTACTGACAAAATTATTTTATATGTTTTTGGTGGCTTTAATGATTTTCATTATTTTATATGTTCTTATCATTAAGTCGTAATACCTATCATTTTAATGAGTTTATATTCATCAATTACGACAATCTCACAATTTAATAACATGCAGTGATACTTCAATTACATCAACTACACACATCGTTAATTTACAAATTAACCCAATGGATCTTCTGAACATTAGTCAAATGTTTTACCTATTGAACTAACAGGAAAACAATAGCCACTGCGAGTACATATACATTATATCAGACATACTATATTAATGTAACCAGGTGAATGTTTTATGATTTTAAGCTATTGCACTGCACTGTACCATATACACACATACACTGGGTTTTAATTAAGGGTCAATACTTTAGGGCAGTTAGTGTAGCTTGTTTCATGTTTAGAATACTGACCTTTGACACTGACCAGTACTCACCTACTGACTAATGACTTTTTGAAATTCACCTGACCAGAAAGGACATGCTTTTCATTCTCTGAAATAGACGCCATCTTGAAATCTTTGAGGTTAGTTTTCTTTATCTTTTCTAATTTGCACTCTTTTTCTTAACTTACATAAAATTAAATGTAATTAATAAGCAATTATAATTTTATACACTAAAGCAATTAAATATAATTTATTTAGATTACATATTTTAGAATTATACATATACATTAATACCAGTGTTTAATCTATGAAGTAGTTATATTAATTTGGATTAAGATTTTATATAGGGGAATAAATGTAATAATTAGTTTATAATAAGGCGTGTAATGACGTAATTGCGTTTATTTGATATAGATTATTATACTAGCTTAGCTTGTACTTAACAAATAGAGGAGTACTGTGTTTTCTATATTTTAGTATATCAGACATGGATGGTGATTTATAAGTGTTTTATTTGTTTTATAGCTGCTGATATCTACATTCCCTATTGACGACCTATGTTCTGTCGCCCTATCGCCCACAGCGAAAGATAGACTATTGATTATTGCTCAGGGTACATTCTTGTTTAAGGCCCGTGCAGTATTCTTAATGCACGTGCAGTTCATGTACTTGTAAACAAAAGCTTAGTTTTAATTATATTGTAACCATGTAGGTTTTATTGTTTTAATGATTTTATTATGCACAACGCACATGCACCTAAACGTTTGGCTAGGAGCTGTAGGGACATGCATTTACCTGTCTTTACATCTGACCTCTGACCAGGGACAGTGACGATCAACCAATAGACTGGCCAGCTGTGTTTGACCCAGTTGGTGGCTATTCACTGTCACTCACCTGACATTTCTTGACACATCACGAGCTGCACAGGCCACGCACTCATCTGCTTTCAATCTTACACTGGAATAATTGGTGAGTTATATTTTCTAACCTTTTCTAATTCACTTTACTATTTTACTAACATATTACAGTTTATAAATTACAAATAAGGTTTAAATAAATAACTACTTCAATTAACATTTACTTTAATAAAGGAATAAACTGAATTAATGTAAGTATTAGAATTTGGAGTAGCACTTACGCTGTAACAATAATGGATATTCCTATAGCCAAGCCATAATTAAATGAGTCGTTATTATTGTTTTTAGAAATGTATTGTGAATAGTGTGTATGTGTGTATATATTAGAAATGTATTATGTTTCTTGTTGACGCTTTTTCATCATACCGCCCTACAGCTAAAGGTATTGGTATTTCAATGGGTCTAGGTAAACCGTATTGGAGATAATGTTTTGTGTAGCTTACCTTTATTTTTTATACTGTATATCGCCATATGTGTAATGTTTTGCTGTTAATTATTTAAGATTATCGGCGATTGATTAATGTTCAGTTGTTTAACGTACTGTAATTCTGTATGTGTATTATGTCTTGATGTTTACTGTGGCGATGTTAACTATTGCTCAGTGTATCGTTCTTTCTTTTGTTCAAGCGATTTGCTATTATTTGTAGATAATAACTAGACTGCAGAGTATTTATATATATTTTAATGCGTTTTAATATGGTGTTTTAAGACTGTTTATGTATAGTGTGAATGTATTTTAATAATGCTATTTTTGCTTATAGGGTTTGTTTGACTATATATCCTTATTCTCCGGAATAAAGAACCCTGTTAAAATATCTTCACCGAGTCCAGTTGTCTTTTCGGGGAAGTAACAATATCATATTGTAAATATTTATATTGTATAGCTTAACCTTAAATTGTGCTGAACTTTATGAAAAGAGATGTGGACTTTATATTATTTATTAATCCTTTATTAATAAATATTAGATAATATATAGTGTATTTATAGCATTAATGAGTAGCATTAATTAAATTCCTTGGTATGTATATTTGGATAAATAGTATATTTTCTTTAAATATACTGCAGAGAGTTGTGTAGTTTTTGTGCTTTTGTGTATGATGTTGTTATTTATGTATTTTAATATTCTTGTTATTATTTTTATAGGGTTTAAAACAACACCCTTCTTTCAAATAAAGAACCTTTACACACTGCGTCCGTCTTTGTGTTGAAACCCAGTGTAACATTAATATAACAATCCCTAAATCTATCAGCACATTCACGCCCGGTTACACCCGGTGAGATAATTAAATTTAACATTAAACTAACTGTTTGGACATAAACAAATTACACTTAACAAATATATGGGATCCGAGTCCATAACGAGAAACGATGCAAATTTTCAAACTCTTTATCTTCAAATATAAAATATCTACTGAGATTGTCATGAATTGAACACTTCTAAAGCCCAAACTGACAAGTAATAAAATGACTACATACAACAGAGAAAAGGTAGCAAAGAAAAGACAAACGAAAGGGTGTGTGCTCATGAGCAAACTTGCTCATGCAAGTGTTAAAGACTTGCCTAAAACAAATCAGTGCTATACAAGATATATTTTTAAAAACATGCTTAAAACCTTACTTTGTTTATTTTTTGTTTGTGTTATTTTGTTTGCTTGTTTGGTGATGGTGGTGGGGAAGGTGAGTCTTGATTTGTTTTGTTTTATTTTCGTGAGTTTGTTTTTGTTTTAAATATACATGTACTGTATATTATTCTGATGCCAACAAATAGTTGTCAGCAGTAACGTTCTGTTCTGTTCTAGTTCCTGTGAATAGTACTAGTCGTGATCTAGATATGGTGATTCCGCTACAACTATATACAAACCCAATGTATTCCAAGTACATAGAAACGTTCAAACACCCACGCATACACGTCTATAGCTAGTATTAATTCAATACTTAAAAACGTTTTTTCCTATATACGGGTTCTTGTTTTCTACAGGGAACATGTAAGGAAGTAACGGAACGTCCCACTCGAGACTGCAGGTGGGCGGCTGGATTGTACCCCTTTGTGGATCACCTTGTGAAAAGAGGAAGAATAGTTGCTTATATGATCCAGTGGTTTAACGGTAGTTGGTCATCTTGGTATGTAGTAGTAGTCGTAGTAATGTTTAAAGCTATTTCATCCTCAAAATAATTTGAGCAATATTCATGTAACGTACGGAAAGTTCCTCGCATATTGTTCTGTACCTGTCCGTGTTCGCTGTCAGACGTCCTTACTGACACAGTAGAGAAGGTTTTGACGCCTATACTTGCACTATCAGGTGGCAGTCATCCTACAATACGAATGAATGAATGAATGAATGTTTAACGACACCCCATCACGAAAATTACATCGGCTATTGGGTGTCAGACTATGATAAATGCAAACAAATAAAGTGATGATCAACATCAATATATTTTTTTTTTTTTTTTTTTTTTTTTACAAATATTACAGCTAATTTTTTTTTTTACAAATATCACAGCTAGATACAATTAAAAAGTAGAATAAAAGTCAGTGGCACACCACCTCCTGCTTCATCGGTCCTAATAAAGAAACAATTAAACAAACAAACAAACGAACGAACAAACAATCACTTACCTCTATTGATATATCCACCCAACATTTATAGGGAATATTGGAACAGAACAGCACATTAGTTAAATGTGATCATTAGGTAGTATTAGATCCATACACATATTTTATATTTATACACAAATATGATTATAACTGTCAAACGGCGATTTTTCGCAGATTTTTTAAGTTAACCTATATTCAGACGAATGTGCGCAGTATCGCTTTGACATCATAAACATATTTTTAAAAAATGGAATGGAATGGAATGATTAACGTGCACATTCAGAATAAGCTTTTTTAGCGCACGCCTGTCCTGGGCACAGGTGCCGACCTCGGCCGGCTTCTCCGTTCAGGACTGGAATGGGGGTGGGTGGGTTGGGTGACCTCCTGCACTGACAGGTGCAAGGGAGCACCAGCAGTTCGACCGTAGCCGGTAACGGGGGGGGGGGGGGGGGGGGGGGGGTATAGTTCTATGGAATTTGGAATTTCCCGTAGGATACTAGGATTGAGCCAAAGAGAATGGGTGCGCGTTTTAATGAAGGAAGTTAGGCGCAATTTTGAACGGTCAACCAAAAGGTAAAGACAGGTAGCTACATATAGTTTTGAAATTTAGTAAGCCGAGAGTAGCTTTAACTAGACCTAGCCACGTCAAAGGAATGTTCACGTTTTTATAGTAACGGCTTCGGCAATTTTCGTAACTTTCGTAACGGAAAATTTCCAAATACCATTGAAATGCGCGTACAGTAAAAATCCATTGTCTGTCACCGACAGGATTGACAATGCCAGAAATATTTAGTACATACAAAAATATCCGCGCACTAAAATGGCAGCCAGTTGTTTGTGAAATTCAAAATGTTATGTGACGTCTTATTCATAATGGATGTTTTAATAACATTAAAAAAAATAGAAGTAAATAAAATAACTGGGATGTATTTTGATATTTGGGTGGGATAGGGGTATATAATGCAAAGTAAACTTGTTACATTTCATAATGAAACATTAATATTTTGGTCATTATGCAGCTGTAAGTGGAAATATCTTAAAGCTGCAATTTCGGGGTTTATATATATTATTTAACCATTTATAAAAAATAAAAAAATTGGTCTACATCGCCGAGAGTCTGCTATTTGTTATGCAATACACACACATAAATAAACGAAAGTAGATTTAGCATAATTTTAAGCGAATTCCTATCTTAGGTGTTTACTCAGTTCGTTGAACTTCTAACAACGTACACCATTTATTTTAATAGTATGTAGCTACTGTGCAATATGAAAGAAAATTATTTAGGGGTCACACCATCTTGTACTATGGATACGTTATGTATTACGCAAATAATATTGTTTGATCTCTCTATTCCTCTCTTCCAGGTATGTTCCCGGAGTGAATGATGTGGATGGAAAGTTCAACCTTTTACAGTCGTAGTTGTTCAGTTCCAACCAAGGCCAAGACAATGAGGAGGATGTGGTCGTATTTCTACGACCACATACACAAATACATCCTCTGTACAATGCAGTAGACGATGTATCTACAGAACAGTCTGAATAAACGATGAATCTCGGTTCGCTTTGCTTTTTATTCGGCTCTATCGAATACAGCTGGAATATGATGTGCATGATTTGGCAAATATTTCCTTATACGTTTTATCAAGTTGAATCAATTCCCTTTGCTGATACGTTCTTAACATTTTGTAATAAAACTGATATAATATTCAAAAACAGTGTCAGTTGGCAGGATTCGAAACTACTGCACCGATTCACACGGCCTCGGTGGCGCAGTAGTTAGGCCATTGGACTTCAGGCTAGTAGGTACAGGGTTTGCAGCCCGGTACCATCTCCAAACCAGAGCGAGTTCTTAAGGGCTACATGGGTAGGTGTAAGGCCACTACACCCTCTTCTCTCTCACTAACCAACTAACAGCTAACAACTAACTCACTGTCCTGAACAGACAGCCCAGATAGTTGAGGTGTGTGCCCAGGACAGCGTGCTTGAACCTTAAATGGATATGAGCACGAAAAATAAGTTTAAATTAAATAAAATGACAGCTTATGAACCAACGTAGAGACTACATAATTAAAATGTCAATTTATATTCAGTTCAATGTGAGATAGAGATAGAGTGAAATAGTGGGATAGAGATAGACATTGAGATGGAGTGAGATAGAGTGAGTTCGACATTAAGATATTGATTGCACGCACCTTCCTAAAGTTGTGTGACAGGAAGAAATCCGAGTCCTCTGGTAGTGATCGACCCTACATCATATAGATATATATATATATATATATATACAGTCGAACCTGGTCTAACGGTCACCTGTACATAACGGTCAACTGCCTATAGCGGCCACTGTAAATCCCTCCAATGCATTTCATTCCTTATTTGACCTGTACATAACGGTCACCTGTTCCTAACGGCCAGCGGTCACTATTTTTCACCCAAAATCACAGGTTGAACCTG
>NC_054701.1:21439582-21482082 GCF_016097555.1 Gigantopelta aegis | reverse complement strand
GAATCCTAGCCCATTCTTCCTGCAGTGCATGTGACAGTTGCGGAAGCGTCTGAGGCTCCGGGTCACGCTGGCATACACGTATATATATATATATATCTATATATATATATATATATATATATATATATATATATATATATATATATATATATATATAATTTATTACCCCAGCGGTCACTCATAACAGCGAAAATATTTTCCATATTTTCTCAGTGAGAAATATTCTGCATTGGTCTAACGAACAATACTATTGGACAATTTGACGCTTACAAACCAATAACCTTGTCGGTATTAAATATGACGTCATCACGATTTGGCAAACACAGAAAATGACGTCATGTAGTTTAAAGAGTTCGCGTTTACGGCTCTCTGTTTTTGGTGTTAAATTTATAACAAAAAGTCATTTTAATGCAATTGCATATCGATTTTGTGGTAGAATAAAGATCATTTTTGTTTTTGAAAATCATTTATGAACGTGAATAAATTACAAAGTTATACAATTCTCAAAACAGTTCGTAATGTGGTTTACATCGTTTCTATACAGGTTGGCCTTCGTGCATGTGCGTAGAAAATAAAGGCTTTTAGAGAAAAAATATCTGAGGTAATAAATAGAATAATAAATTAGGTACCAGGTATTATCACATTTATGTCCCTCGTGAAATAATTTTCATTTGTTACTCGCTTTAGCTCGTGACAACTGAAAATTATTTTACTCGGGACATAAATTTGATAATAACTGGTAACTCGTTTATTATCATATATATATATATATATATATAGTACAGACCTTGCCTTTTAAGGTGTGCGAGTGCGATTGCGCATGCAATTTCAATCTGGCGTGTGTGAAAAATAACGCACATTAACAAACAGCGCACGTAAAATAATTTGGTATATTGATTGCCACTATTTACCTTATGTAGCTTATAGAAAGCCCGTTTTATAATACCATAAAAAAAAAAAAAGTGACAAGAACGGTAGCGTCCATGCAACCTTTTAATATATGACTGGTACTTATCTTTGCTATACAAATCAGAAAACATTTGTATAATAGACGATAGCGTCCATGCAAGCTTTTAATATATGACTGGTACTTATCTTTGCTATACAAATCAGAAAACATTTGTTTAATAGACATCTTCAAAGACGTACCAATCCGATCAGAACTCCCTTGCCTATTTAATTTATTATTAATAAGAAACAGTCCACTTTTGTAAGGTAATAGATCACAATGTTTGATAGGGCCAACTCATTTATACTGTTCATATAGTTATGTAAAAAAAAATGGAATTGAATTAAATAGTGGCTTCTGAGCCTACACAAATGAACTCGTTACGGAAATCAGCGAAGTCGGTAAAATTGTTTCGATTAATTAGCCTTAAAAAGCTTATGTGAGGTCCCGAATATGGCAAACGTGTAACTTTCTTATTTCTTAAAAAAAAGAAAAAGAAATTTAGACAAAGACAATTCAAAAGTAGACGGAATAATAAAAAGAAAGAAAAGAAATGATAATAGGTATGTAGGAATAGGCCTAGGTCTCGTTTATAAAAGTAGACGGAATAATAAAAGAAAGAAAAGAAATGATAATAGGTATGTGGGAATAGGCCTAGGTCTCGTTTACAAAAGTAGACGGAATAATAAAAGAAAGAAAAGAAATGATAATAGGTATGTAGGAATAGGCCTAGGTCTCGTTTACAAAAGTAGACGGAATAATAAAAGAAAGAAAAGAAATGATAATAGGTATGTAGGAATAGGCCTAGGTCTCGTTTTCAAAAGTAGACGGAATAATAAAAGAAAGAAAAGAAATGATAATAGGTATGTGGGAATAGGCCTAGGTCTCGTTTACAAAAGTAGACGGAATAATAAAAGAAAGAAAAGAAATGATAATAGGTATGTAGGAATAGGCCTAGGTCTCCTTTACAAAAACAAAGTATCTTCTTTACATCTATTATTTATTTTAGTTTGTTTATCTTTAAAATAATCAAATAAAACTTCATTTAAATATTTGTATTTCAGCCAGATGATGATGATGATAACTAGTTTAACGTGCCCATATACCACTAGGGTTTCGAACACGCCCATCCCGAGTCTGACCTCTGATAAGATCGGTGGCCTGACTCGGGATGGAGGGGGGGGGGGGGTTGAAAATGGGTAGAATTTTGAAAATAGCAATTAGTAAAAACGTTAATAGAATAAATAAAAAAATAAAAAGGTTACAAGCCAAAAATAAAAAAGAATTGACTGCTCGGCCGAATATTTATATAATTTGGAGCATTTTAGAAGGACAGTCCAAAATTAAATAAGAGAAAGAAGAGAGGATCGGACTATTTAATAATATTACAAAAAAGAAGTAATTTCGACATAAAATTTTGAACGCATATCTAAACGTTTAAAGTCCGATCGATATGTTCACGCGAGTGGCCTCGTTAAGGCCGTTTGGGTGCACAGCTTAAAGGGACGAGATGGGTTGCATTCCGTCAAGAAAACCCCTAGATTGACAGTCGATAGACGTTGAAGGTGTAGTGCTGTGCTGAAATACAGATCTTGAGAAGCCGGATCCGTCTGAACGAGTAGAGTATCAGACTAGGGTATAGTCCAGTCGTCATGGTATAGTGGTGCGGACGGGCCCGACTCCGGAGGATACGAGATGGTATCATTATAAAGCAATGTAAAGTCTAGAAAAAGAGTAGTAGGGGCCGACCCCGCTTCCTATTTCTTCTTAGAGTGGGGCGGTCAATCTTCCAGTGCTGGTAGGACAGGCTCGGACATGTAGAGACTAAACGCGAACAACCGTGGCGTTCTGCAGAATGGTCGTCATACGAGTCACGAAAAAACAAGTCAACATAGTCAGACGGAGAAATGACGTGGAGGCGAGGAATCTCGCTGAAAAAGAATCCAACCTGGTGGTGCAGACTGTCGAAACGAGAAGCGTTCCAGCGTTCAATCAGTTCCAATGGCCGCATACATCCCAGTAGAAAACTTCATTTCGCTGACAAAAACAACGAAATGAAGGACCCCCAAGTCGAGCACACGAAAGCACGTGCAGTGTGCACAAGCGAAACAAACACGTCTTACTGCGTGGAGCTCCAGACTGGGAATGCATGTACATCTGTTATTTATTTATATATGTATATATGTACAAAATGTAGTAACAATAATCAATGATCATAGCTATTATATACTTTTTGTTTCAATACGTTTGTTAGAAAGTCACAGACCATGTGACTGGAACATGATTTGATGCGTAGTAGTCTGTGACATATTGACCAATCGGAGCTATTGGGCTCAGATTATTTTTACTCTTGGAACTCTGGCTGCTTGTCTACCTGATAACTTGTTTCGCATTTATGATTATGTCTAAAATTATGGGCTTTTTATAGATTACCTTTATTATGGCATCCCATGTTTGGAATAAAATCCTTTGTGATGAGAGATTTTATCGGAGTTTGTATATTTTTGTTTATCAACAACAATGGTACCATTCTAGACCAATAACGCAACGCTGACATGACACGGATGTCGCAGCTGGTAGTGGTGTTATAAAATGTTGAGGGAGAGAGATTGGTTGCGTAATTGTTGAATTATAAATGCCACATGAATGTCAATGCCCCAACCAACACTGTCAACTGAACTAATTGTAGGCCTACGTTTAACGAATTAATAATAATAATAATAATAATAATAATAATAGTAATAATAATAATAATAATATGAGGGATCTAATTAAGTCGGTATTGCGCACCTGAGATGCTTGGGTCGTAGTTATAATTGAACCACCTCAAAACCAGTGGGTTGTTCCAATCCCAACTATCCTAATCATGTTCGCTGCACATAATAATGAAATTCAAGATACGTATAAACGTATGTTTAGCTGCATCTTCATCAAACCAACTAACACTGAAACGGTATGTATAATTGTGTGCATCAAATTATTTCAATAGTACATATTGTAATTTTAAAAAATGAAATTGTCTGTATCAGTGCATGCCATAATTATATTTTTAGCACTGCTCCTGAAATTTTTTAATAACTACATTCCTGAAAGGGAATAGAATACAGACTACACTAATGAACCAAACAACATAAAATTAGAAGAAAACATTATTGGTTTCTTGGTTAATTTTTGCAACATATGTCTCTACATTTACATGTACCAATTACTTCATAAATTAATAATGTTTGGTTTTCACTCGCCTTAACATTTTGATGAGTGCGATTTTTCACTCGCCTAAGCGTTTTGAGGTGTGCGATTTTTCACTCGCCATGGTTTTTCAAAAGCCAAGGACTGCATTATGTATATATATATATATATATAGAGAGAGAGAGAGAGAGAGAGAGAGAGAGAGAGAGAGAGAGAGAGAGAGAGAGAGAGAGAGAGAGAGAGAGACAGAGAGAGAGAGAGAGAGAGAGGGGTAGAGGTTATTACCAGAGTGTTTTTCGGTATCGTCAATATCATATATTTGGAATAAAAATTGCCAGAGGCTCGCATAATATATTTTTTTTATTCCTAATATATGATATTGACGATACCGAACTACACGAGGGTAATAATCTCTTTATCATATAAGCTCAAGCTTAATACAACGTGTTTTTGTAAACTGTACACGCAACTTTAATTCCAGTCCGCCATTACTAGATATTCAAATGACATAAGAATATGTGGCGCAGTGTATTGTTGAATGGAAATGACGTCAAACTCGAATGACGTCATTTTGGATGTCCTTATACCTAACGTTTTTTGTTTTCTGAACGCTGGACAGCTTTCAGTGTCAAATTGCCATTGAAATGTTTTTATTTGATGACTATGAATGCATACGTCAATCATGGAGTGTCACCCAAGTACGTTTGCTTAAATGTCAATAAACCTAGTGTATATAGACGAAAAAACAAACGCAAGGTTTTTGTTTCGATGGTAAATATTTCAAATGTTTTATTGATAATTATTTCATTGTTTGGAATTTTAAGTTATGTCTTTATTTAGGGGATAATATCACTGTGTTTCGTTGTTAACTACAAGGATTTAATATAAAATTTGGATTTAGGGACGAGACGAACTCCCGCAGCCGATTTCTAACCGTCCGTGGACACACTGTGCTTACAACCTGACTCCCCGTCTCCGTAGCCGTCTGAAATCGGTTACGGAAGTGTGTGAGATCTGACGTGGCAACGTAACGCGCGGACGTCCTCTCTTGGGACCATTTACCATAGTTTGACACCCAACAGCCGATGTATTTTTCGTGCTGGGGTGTCGTTAAACATTCATTCATTCATTCATTCATTCATTCATGGGCGGATCCAAGGGGGGGGGGGGGGGACCAGGGGGGAAGCGTCCCCCCCAAAAATTGTTCAAATGCCCTCAAAATGTCCAAGTGCCCTTTTTGTTTGTAGAATTATTTTTTTTTTAAGTAAACAATAATTATATTGTAGATAAATGAAATCAAGATTTTCGTGTACATGCGCAAGCTTGCAGATATGTGTCTGTGTTATTGAGTCTCAATGGGGCCCCATTGAGGTTCTAACGCGAGTGACGCCAATTTACTTCATTATTGCTAGTATATTATGACGTAGAACTGTAGGAATTCATATTAATTGTAAATATCAAAACTTGTAGTAAGGTGCCCTTTTGACGAGTCAATGTGCCCTTCTTTTTTGGTTCCCCCCTAAAAATATTTCCTGGATCCGCCCATGTTCATTCATTCCTCTCCGACAACCGAAAGTCTCTAACAACTCATTGTCCCGGACTATATACGTCAAGACTTTGCCGTCGTCAGTTTTTTATGCATGGACCCGACGTGCGTCTACGACAACGAAGTTCGAGACTTTAGCACGATTGTCACAGCGTTCGCTGTATTTCTATTTATAAAGTAGGAAATCCCAAGAATTTTCTTGCACTGAAACACTCCAATATATAAACTATAACATTGCAAGAACACTGATTTTGTATTTATAATGGAACTACTCTCTACAATATTTATTGTGATAATGTCGTGGGTAACCATCGTGGCACTATAGCACAAATTATTAATAAGGTGAGAAAATATGAAGAAAGCTGGGGGTTTTAAATCAGATAAACTAGTGTGTCGCTTACTTTATAATTGTGATTAATTTGTTTAATCCATCACAAGATTATGGGTCACGCTATTTAAAAATCTCAGAGTTGCGCCTGCCAATTAAACCATACTTGTAAATCGCCAATTTTGTTTTTAATTTCCCATTTACGTAACATCGAATTAAGGCAATCGAATACGCCCCTCAATTTAAAACAACTCATGCGTTATATAATTTACAGTAAAGCATACAACACTGGTATCACGCGTTTTATATATTTATAACAATTACATAACATATTCCGTTCGCTCGTTAGATATATTTTAAAACAACTCGTGAAACATAGATGGCGATAAATGGGGGGGGGGGGGGGGGGGGGGGGGGTCAAACATTAAATGTGAGGTCATATATAAATATGAATATATAAACATAATTTAAATTGTTTGTAATCAACTCTGGTCTTATAAAATCAGTTTCTAATGACGTAACGTTATGAGCAACAACAGGGGTTCGCTTGATTTTTATGGAAATTAAATCGTACTTGTTATGACTTGTTTTATTTATGCCATATCTACATCCTGTTCCACATCAATGTACAATTCTTAGATAATTTCTCATTGGCTCAAATCCCTCAAATAAACTGTTTTAATTGGGGTTTTGTTCTAGTACATGCAGCAACAGCTGCAGTATTCTAGTGCAATTATCATATGTTTTATGGACTAACCATCATATAAACTTGAATATCTGGAAACAAGCAAATATTGGATCTCAAACTGAGATATCAAAGCCATAACCACGATGTAGGGAGCCTGTTTACAACCGGTAACAGGTGCCAGCTATAAGGAAGTTTTATTTTATTGTATCGACATTTTTGATAACAGTGTCAATTTTTGTTCTAGTATAACTTCCTTATTTGTACCATATCTACATCCTGTTCCACATCTGTGTCCAATTCTTCAATGATGTTCATTGGTTAAAATCCCGCCAATGAAACAAATACTCAAATGTTTTCATCGTATTTGTAGAAACATGTGCAGGTTTATAATACAATGGTTATCCTCATTTACACTACTTGCAGTTTGATGTATTCAAATATCCATTTTACACATTGGCAATGATATGTATCCACATGTGTGACCACAACACCAGCAAACATTTTAACACGTTCTACCCAACAAGAGACAAACCCTTGTATATTTAAGTGCGACAGATCAATCAGAGATAAACATGATAATAATAATATAAATACTATTGTTTGGGCTCCAGTTTTCAACTGGTAACGGGTAATTAATGCAAGCTGTCAGCAAGGTTTCATACACTTCATTTCTGCGATTAAATGCTCAGTTTCCACATGTTACATGGTCCATTCTACATATCATTCAATATAATTGAATAGAGTACAGTTGTAATAAACCGAGATATACACGTGGATTTCGTTCTACGAAGCAATCTTAGCACTGCTATCGTTGTAAATACCTACCAACGCGACGGTAACGTGTTTCGATGATCGCCAGCCGTTCCACGACGCGGCGTACTGACTGTCGTCCTAAATTACGATGACAATTTACAATTCAGCATAGAACATTTTGTTTTCAAAATATTAATTAGCGATAATTCTAGTCAATTTAAAATTGATTAGCAACTACTGTTTAATGTTTTAAAATTGTGTAGCGATCTCCGAAACAGCGACGCCAAAATGTTCCCTGAATTGGTAAGCCACTAACTTAGATGTCAAATGGCAGTTAGATAATGGTTTAATGATTTTCTAAGAAGGAAGTTGTTTTATTTAATGACGCACTCAACACATTTTATTTACGGTTATATGGCGTCAGTTTTTAAGAGGGATACTAACTATTTGTGTAAACATTGATCATATATAATATATATATATGTGTGTGTGTGTGTGTGTGTGTGTGTGTATATGTATATATATATATATATATATATATATATATATATATATATATATATATATATATATGTGTGTGTATATGTGTGTGTATATGTATATATATATATATATATATATATATATATATATATATATATATATATATAGATATATAGATATATATATATATAATGAAAGCGCAAAAAACTACTTTTCATTGCAAATAACGACAAAATATTAATGAATTGATGGATAATGTAATAAGACATTAATGACTTGGGTATTCATGAGATACACTCACATGGAAACATGGCCAGTTATAATCAGTAATTGAGTTGCATTCGTAATCGAAAAGTTTCAACCCCCCCCCCCCCCCCCCCCCCCCCCCCATATCAAGGTCAGTATCTGGTGTGTCCACCATTGGCCCGTGAGCATGCGTGAAGACGACGGGGAAAGGATTGGCACAAACATTTCAAATAAGCCACAGGAATATTCCTCCACTCCTCCTGCAACGCCTGTGCAAGCTCAGCGACGTTACGCGGTGGTGGCTGGCGGTGACGTACTCGACGTCCTAACTCATCCCACATGTGTTCAATTGGGTTCAAATCCGGTGAAACGGCGGGCCAGTTCATAACGGTGATACCGGCTTGTTGCAGGAATGCCTGGGTAATTCTTGCAGTAATGGACGGGCATTGTCTTGTTGAAACAGAAGGGGACTCCTGGTTTTCGGTGACGGCGCAAAAGTGGCTGGAGAACTGGTCTTATAATAACGTCAACATAACGCTGGGCTATAAGCGCATCGTGGATCACTCATAAAATCACAGTTGATTGCTCCCATTACCATCAGACAACCGCCGCCAAACCGATCACGTTCCCTCACACATCCGTCAACGTACCGTTCATGGAGTCTCCTGTACACACGTGCTCTTCCATCGGCAAAGGAGACAGAGAAACGGGACTCATCTGAGAAAACAATGCTCCGGTAAAAGGCTGGTGGATGATTACCATTCTGGAGAGCAAACTGTAGTCTCGCAGCACGATGTCGCGGTGTCATGATGTTACCGTTGTACGGGCGTCTGCATTTGAGTCCAGCCGTTCTGAGTTCACGGATGACCGTCATCGGATGAATAGGCCTTCCATGACGTCCTATCGTGTTGCTTGCTGTCATTTTCGCAGTTCTGGACCGGTCACGGAGGTGGTGTCGTCGAATCTGCCGATCTTGGCGTGAGGTCGTAACGGGACGTTGACCAGGTCGAGGTTGATCACGGACACTCCCGGTCTGGTGATGACGTTTAACAAGTTGTCCAATAGTTGATGGATGGACTCTGAAGGTCCTAGCAACTTGGCTTTGCGAAGTCCCCCCTTGAACCATGCCCATTGGGCTATTTCTCGTTCCAGCCAGTGCACCACAACTGGTATATTAAAGGCCGTAGTTTATGCTATCCTGTGTGTGCGATCGTGCATATAAAATATCCTCTGCTACTAATGGAAAAATGTAGAGGGTTTACTCTCTAAGACTATATGTCAATATTATCAACTGTTTGACATCCAATAGCCGATGATTAATACATCAGTGTGCTCCAGTGGCTTTAATAATGATTGGCGTCGCAGGGCTACTCTTTTCTTCTAAGGTAGAAAGTTAAACATATCCCCCCCCCCCCCATTTAATTGCTACATAGGCAAATGGTTGCATTCTCTGCAGTGTCAAAAACAAAGCCAAATATTTAGTCCTGAAAAGATATATTAGGTTCTGACTGTTTACAAAAAAAGGCATACAAGTTTATTTTCAAGGACTGGAGGTGCATACTGCGTACTACATTGCCATTCTTTTAATATCTGCTAGGTATGAACATTCTTCTTCGTAGCTCGAAGTAAATGGGGAAAACACGATTTGGTCACAATTGCCCACACAAATTACTCGCACCGATACAGATTTGTGTTTAGTCCAATTAGGAAGTAATCATTCAGGTTTATAATCGGTTAGTGTTCATAATAACAGTTTGACTGTGTGCAGCGTATGCGTAGGGGAGGGGGGGGGGGGGGGGGTCAGAGTGACACAAAGCGGGTTATCGACAATCATCCTAATAATATAAGTTGTAGAAGCATCACGAGGGGTATATGGCTTTTTATGTACCCTCTGTGTGTTCTTTTACCCCGAGCCCCCCCCCCCCCCCCTGAAATCGCTTTTTTTATAATTTAATATATCTGACATTGATATCTGACATTATTATATTTACTCAACATAGAAATATATGCCCAATATCTCTGCAATCTATTTTGGAACCCCCCTTTTCAAAATCCTATGTATTGGAACCCCCCTTTTCAAAATCCTATGTACGCCCATGTATACGTGTGTGTGTGTGTGTGTGTGTGTGTGTGTGTGTGTGTGTGTGTGTGTGTGTGTATACATACATACATACATACATAGCTACATACATACATGTGAAGTGTAATGTCGGTAAAATATCTAAAAGTGATTTGGGAACGAAGGAAAATAATGGTGACACAATATGCTGTTGTTGAATACAAGTTAAAACTTTACTTCACGTTCGATTCAAGGTTGGGGAGGGGGGGGGGAGGGGGGGGTTTGGGGGTTTTTTTAATGATCGTTTTATCGGGTATGTTTTAAATGCAGTATTATTAAATAATTATTAATTTAATGATTAAATCATGGTAATGTATATACATATTTCTTTTTAAAATCTCGTGGTGAAGTAAAAAAAAGATTTTTATCTACCAGAACAAATAGATCTATATCATGACGTTACGTGTTTTCGATAGCATATAATTGACAAAAAGCAAAAGATATTGTCAAAAATTAGGAAAGATGTATATAATAAATAGACCATTTCATGGTGGTTTTCCGAATACAATTTTTATGTCTACTCGTGATGTGTCAAAACCATATTTTCACTCATTACTTGTAGGAATCACTTGTAGATGTTCCATATATTTTAGAGATCGATATAAAGACAACAGATTGGCTGCTCAGTGGTTTACCCGTCAAATCCAAACGGTCTACTGAAATTAATACTGCAGATACTGACTGCACCAAACGTAAAATATAAGCGCCATATATAATTTAAAATCACACACAAATAACTGTTTTATTATTTTTATAAAATAATAGTTTGTCCAATTATAATAGAATACTACACTCGTTTCAGTTACATGTCGTTTTTCTCACAACTTATTTAAAAACGTATCTAACCTGCTTTTGTCAGTAAAATACATTTTCAAACTAGTTGTTCTAAAATAAATAATGGTTATTCACGAAGTATAAACTATGTAATTACTCTGTGCACCATTAATATTTAATAATAATTATCTTAAGTGGGATAAATATTCTTGAGTAGGTTCCCGGGGTAGGAGGTGTCCAGGTCGTGGCAGAGGTGCATGAACTAGTTTCAGAATTTACTCCAGATACCTTTTAAATAAAGAAAAGTAAATAACATAATCAAGGCCATAAAATATTACAATATATATAATGCAAAACACGAAGTTAAAGTAGTGGGAGCCTGGATATTGTTTAAAAGTATAAATGAATGGATGGATGTACGAATGAATGAATTGATGGATGAATGAATGACGTGATTAATTAATGAACGAATTGACTGAATGAGAGAACGATTGATTGATGGAATGGATGGCTATTGAATGAATGGTTGAAATAATGAATGAATGAAGAAAGGAAGGGTTGAATGAATGAATCACTGGCGTAGGAAGTGGGTGGGCAAGGGGGAATGCCCCCCACCCCCCCCCCCCACCCCACACACACACATTTTTGGCACCTTCATACACCTGCGTGAATGATGGAATAAATAAATGAATGAATGAATGAATGAACTAACACATTGATTTTCATTAAATAATAACTGAATATAACCACAAACAATAATTAAACATGAAATAAAAAAATGAAAACAGCTAACAACTGTTTAATATTCTCACTTGGATGGTTGTCTGGAGCGAGTTTAATCCCGCAGTGTATTGAGGGACGCCAGTGTTGGCCAGGAGGATGTAGTAGTTAGACAGCTGTTTCATTTTCTCGTCATAGATCGCCAGGAACATCTGCATCATTGTAAAGCTCAAAGTTCGGTCTAAATACAATCATAGCTGTTTAGATAAACGTATTATCTAAATATTTTGTGAGGTGCATCAAAATACTCACGTTTAGAATATATTATATTAATTAATTAATGTTTAAAACAAATGATTTTATCATGTATTTCTAAATGTATTTATTATTTGGTAATGCGAGGGTTTGAGAATATTATTGTTAGAGTTAATGAACCCAAAATTCCTAAGGTAGCAGTATTGTTTAGCGTGTTGTGTTTGCATACTATCATGTGTGGAGGCTACTTGTTAGGAACATGATGTAGATCCTTAAGCTTAGTGATAGCCAAGGAGTTATTTTTTAAATTTTAATTTTTTTTTTCATCAGGAGTACCAACAGTTTGGCTGTAATGAGGCTCGGTATCCATGCACCGGACAATTGTGACAAACATGAGGGGCGACAGGTTTTGGTAATTTTCAAAATAACTGATTTTGTGAAAAAATTAAGAGATAACATTTTATTCAAATGGGGATTTTTTTTTAAGGTTTTATAAACAAAGTTTCCATAAATAAGTATGTCATATCTGCCAACTTCCATATGGATGCGACTTGAAACGCGCGTGAGATTGTCAAAAATGTACCAAAAAATCATGCATTTTGGGAACACATTTCGCACATTTGGGCATATAATCATTGAAGTAACATAAAAAATTTTATATAAAAATATTTAAAATGAGTCCCGTATATAAT
This sequence comes from Gigantopelta aegis, assembly GCF_016097555.1. Lineage (NCBI taxonomy): Eukaryota > Metazoa > Mollusca > Gastropoda > Neomphalida > Peltospiridae > Gigantopelta > Gigantopelta aegis. The sequence continues at coordinate 21,469,340 of NC_054701.1, read as the reverse complement.
TATGTCCAAGATACCTAAAACATCGCTATTTCTATCTTTATTTTTAAAACATGGGTGGGCAGTTATTTGTAAATTTTCAACTGGGATATGCAAATCCGTTGAAAAATTACATATAACTGTAGTCCTCTACCTAAACTAGTTACATACATTTTATATGATGCAAACGTTCATCTAAGACCCTAAAACCACGTGACACACTTACGTCATACATTTCACTGATAGTGCCAGACAGGACTATGTCAGCACCCCAGAGTCAGGATCGAACGTCTACGTTGTCCAAATCTGCGGCATTGTACTGGCTGCTGTTAAAATAATATCAACACTGAATTGGTGGCGTCGTGGTTAATAATAATGCTGATAGGTACAGGGTTCGCAGCACGGTACCGCCTCCCAACCAGGGTGAGTTTTAACGACTCAATGGGTCTTGTCTCACTAACCACTAACAATTAACAACTAACCCACTGTTCTAGACAGACAGCCCAGATAGCTGAGGTGTGTGCCCAGGACAATGTGTTTGAACTTTAATTTGATAATTTTCATTGTCATTCGCTAAAGCTGTGACAATTGAAAATTATTTCACTCGCTAAAGTTCGTGACAAATTAAAATTATTTCACTTGGAACATAAACATGGTTCGAAATGGAAGCTCGTTTAATATCCTATAAACATGATACTATTCCATATTGACGAAATGGGGTGTAGGAAAATCATAAATGAATTCAAATCCACATCCAACGACGACTAATTGTTATGGTGGAAACATGTTTGCATTTTTATCCAAACTGAGGTTAACGTGAACGGGTGTGTGTACTAACCGATTGTTTTTAAACATTTAAATGCTTCATTCAGGCTATTGTTGTCTTCTACTGTACATGTAATTTGACAGTTCGCCACATTTTGCTGGAGTGTAATCATTTTGCTGAAAAAAAGAAGATATATTTGGAAGAAAAATGTGCTGGAATCATTTCGGTTCTAGCCAAATCTCATTTTAAATTTTTTAAGAGAATCTGAGTTTTATTATAAGTTTTAACTATTTGACTGTGATAGCTATATTTTTTCACAGACTGTGATAGCTATATTTGTGCACAGCTCTTTACACTGTGTTTTAATCATATATTATTTTTAAACTGATATATATGTTATATATTTATTACCATATCCTGACACCCAATGTCCAATTTGTTTTTCATGCTGGGGTGTCGTTAAACATCCATCCATCCATCTACTGTACAATAAATCATAGTTACCCTGTTTGTGACTTGAGCACAAGGGCGACCTTCCAGGGTTTGCATGGAGGGACGCTAAAAAGGTTTTGCAAAACAATGTGGTAACACACCTCCCCTCCAGTTTCTACTGAGGTTACCAGAATTACCTCTAGAAATAGAACACAACAAAATGTATGGCATGGTGATTGTTGAATAGCATAGCACGGCACATCATAGCACCGTACACGTACGTGGGTGGGGGTGACGATGCCCGAATTAAACGAATTACGTTTATTCATATTAGCATTTGCCCTTATTTGAGGATAGGATTTGTTTGGTACCTCTCCGCCACCCCCACCCTATCCCGCTCCCCTGTCTCGTACGCCTAATCGCTTATGCACAGCACAGCACAGCACAGCACAGCACAGTCTAGCCTAGAATAGCCCGAGTACTCTGACTGTAGATGGCTAGACGGACATTTGGACAGGCATTTAGGGATAAATCACCAATAGAATGGCTAGACGGACATTTGGACAGATATTTAGGGATAAATCACCTGTAGAATAGCTAGACGGACATTTGGACAGATATTTAGGGATAAATATCTGTCTAAATGTCCGTCTAGCCTTCTCCAGTCAGAGTACTCGGGCTAACTATAACGCCACCACACCAAATCTAAACTTCACCATGCGGAAATACTTAATCGTAGCCAGCAGAATGTAACATCTCGCGAAATGCGATTTTTCGTAAGCAACAAACAACGACATTGATATACGCTACGTAACATTCAATTACACAATTTATTAACCACACTTTACATTATTAAATACTTGTTACATTAATATCTACAGTTGGAATAATTTTTATATATACACCAGGACATTACTCGATGTCGTAAAATCTTGATGTCGATGAACCGTTTGCTAATGAATGTTCAGTAGACTCTCACTAGCTGACGACTCTCAGTGTCTACGATTTAGTCTCTCCCTTCCCCATGCTTAGCACGGGTTATATTTAGCAACACACTGTAAACCAGAACATGTTAGCGAGCATATTTCATTTCATTTCGACTTATTTTCGTGCCTGTATCCAATTAAGGTTCAGGCACGTTGTCCTGGGTACACACCTCAGCTATCTGAACTGTCTGTCCAGGACAGTGGTTTAGTTCTTAGTGGTTAGTGAGAGAGAAGAGGGTAAACTGGTATTACATCTACCCACTGAGTCGTTAAAACTCGCGTTAGGTGGGAGCCGGTATCGGGCTGCGAACTCTGTAGCTACTTATGATGCAGTATAGCATAGCATGGTATGGTAAGGCACAGCGTAGGGAAGGACAGGGCAGAGCAGAGGCAGGGCAGGGCAGGCAAAGCAAATCAGAGCAGTGTATACACATGTACTAACTTAACGTGATATCGATAGCACAATGTAACATGACATTATAAGAATTGCACATGAAATAGCTACGTTTTTCAAGTACAGCCTGTAACCCAGGTTTTGGTGTATTAGATAGAAACATCCTTCAATGTTCCAGTCATCGAGAACATCCAGGTTGTAGTTGTCGTGCAGAAGAGTCCAGTGGAACGCAGACAGCTCCTGTAGTGCTGTGATACATTGACTTCGGGACGTTTGCTGGCCACTGCGAAATCAAGTACATACATAGAGGATAATAAACGAGTTACCAGCTATTATCATATATGTCCCAAGTGAAACTTATTTCAAGAGGGACATAAATTTGATAATAACTGGTACCGAGTTTGTCATTCTATTTATTACATCAGCTATATATTTTTCCAAAAGCCCTTAGTTTCGATATACATAGCCTACACGTACTCCTACATACATATAGTTTCATGTAAACCATTTTACACACTCACTGTTCTGAGTATTGCTTAACTTTGTATTTTAATCACGTTCTCGAATAATTTTTAAAAAGCAAAGTTCTATATATTCTATTAAAAATGAAAATCTATAATGAACTGCACTAAACTAACATTTTATTAGAAGTTTAAAGTTACATTCTCTGTTTACCATATTATAACATCATGTACAAATGTGAAATACAAGCTCAAATGCACTTTTAACAAAGTTGTGTGTGTTCGCTATGAACGGATATCGTCAAACGTATACGCTTGATTCGTCGCCTGTGCCGCCATAGCTCAGCAAAGCACAAATGACAGCCTGTTGTCAGTTTCAGTTAACACGTGCGTTTGCCGATTTTAAATTGTAGGGTTCGTCTAAAAAATTTAAAAGAGAAATCTTGCGCTGTACGAAGAACATTCGGTCGAGGATACGGTACTAGTCTTTAGTTAAAACCGGTTTGATCTTGACAACGTATTATCGACAGACGTACCTTCCTATTTCAGAATTAATATTTTATAAAGTGTTAGTAGAACTTTCAAAGTTTAGTTTGTATACTAATAACACATTAATCATGTATATATTTTTTAAATAAAATATACTAAAGTAGACAATGAACGTTTTCACTTCTTAATTTTACGTGTTAAAATCGACAAATTCAAATAAATATTATTTCGTTTAGAAAGAGTAACGTTGGGAGGGGGGGGGGGTTGTTTAACGACATCAAAGATAAAGCATATTGATTTAATAATCATCCGACCCCATACAACCGTAAATGAAATGTGTTGAGTGCATCGTTAAATAAAACATATCCTATCCTTCCTTCCATCTGCTGTTGCGTGTCTAACATTTGGTAATTTTGACATATAATCTTAGAGAGGAATCTGGTGCATGTGCATGGGGAGGGTATTGGAGGTCGAAACCCTTACTTGCCCAAGCTTAAAAAAAATTGAAATGTATTTTTGGGGGAGCATGGCCCCATATAAACTTCGCTTAACACAGTCTATAACCCCAACCCCGCTGAAATCCCTGCACACGCGACTTGGAAACCCGCTACACTTTTTTTTAGCAAGGGATTTTTTATATGTACCATCCCACAAACATGATATCACATGCCATGGTCTTTTTGTATACCCGTCGATGGGGATCGATCCTAGACTGACCGCGCATTTCCAAAAAACGCCTTTTTAGGTCTAAGTAATAAATAAAAATAACATATAGTCTTGAAAAATGTTACGTAAATCGAACACAGTACCCTCTTCCTCTACCCCTAGAGCGTTACGTAATTATTAACACCCCCTTACATGTAACGCGTATGCAAACAGCTGGCCACTGTCAAAATTTCAAGGCAAATCCCCCACTCACCGGCCCCTGGAAAGGCGTTGTACCATACCTCTATGGATATAAATATGTTTTGGAGATATGAGACGACCCCTCAATCAAGACAGTTAAATTTGTTCAAAAATTGCGAAATCTCACGTGATCTCTTGTTGGGGAATTCTGTACTTGTGATAAGCCAATGAAAACCGAGATCGGTACGAGCCCGTCAAAAGTGTTCCATTTTCAAAATCATGGCTTTGTTTTTGACCTGGATAAGCCAGCGTAGTGAAACCAATGCGGAGTGCGGCGTCATATATGCACCAAACGTAATTGGATTTTCTGTTCTATATGCTTAAATAATAAAAATATTACAGGGAATGTAGTATTAACACTGAAAACAGAAAGAAATAAACGCAATGTCTTCAAGCTACGTGACGTCATTTTGCCAACTCGCGATGACGTCATGTTTAGTACCGACAAAATTTATGGTCATTGGTTTGTAAGCGTCAAATCGTGCAATAGTATTATATATTGTACGTTACACCAATGCAGAACATTTCCCACTGAGAAAATATGAAAAATATTGTTCCCGATATGAGTGACCGCTGGGGTAATATTATATATTTATTACCCATTTGGTCTACAATAAACGGTTACATAAATATCGTATTTGCCGCTTTATTTTTACGGCATGAGCTATAATAATACATTGAAAACTGTTATCACACACTTGTGACGTAACTACAGTTGCTATAGCGACGGTCGCCGCAATGATATTGACATCATTCCGCGTCACTTAGGAGATAACCATATGGAGTTTTTAGATTTGCGGGTGTTATTGTCTGTTTGATCCCGCAAATGTCATTTTTGACCGAAAGCGTTAGCCTGAGGTCAAAAATGAAACATTTGCGGGCATCAAATAGACAATAACACCCGCAAATCTAAAAACTCAATATGGTTATGTCCATTGTAAACTGGATGGTTTTTCAACGGAACTAACTGTATATTTGGTATTTCTTGAAAAAAAATACCTGGCTACAATCTAACTGTAGACCCTTGAATCGTCAACTTCGCCTGTTCCAATTGCTAATGACGTCACTTTCTAATGACGTCATTAGCTTTCCGGGTGTTATTGCCCATTTGATCCCGGAAAACGAATGTAATTAACCAATCACAATACAGAACACACTCGCCATCAGTTTACAATGTAATTAACATCACTGAATGTTATTAATCTCGTTGTAAAGCGATTACAATCATGTTTAATGTTTGTTATAAATCACATTTTGTGGATAATAAACAAATTATAACATTCGCGGGTGATTCATAAGCAATTTATGAAACTGTTTTGAAAATTGTTTTATGAATGAATGAATTAATTAATTACGTCTGTTCTAAAAATAGTCCTAATGGTTGTACTATACCAAATGTGAACGGATGGGTTTAGAAACACTATAATACACAATAGACCAACTAAACTAGGACTCATAAATACCAATGCTTTCAGGCCCTCCCCCAAGATAGTAACTGCTGAAAGTGGAACATTTCATAGCTCATTTTTCAACAGCCTCAGTTTTCGACAAAATGACAGTACAAGCACAAAAAGTTTAATGACATCACTGGAGCACATAGATTTATTAACCATCGGCTATTGGATGTTAAACATTTGGTATTTCAGACATATTGTCTTAGAAAGGCCCATACAGTCACAAGGCTAATTTATACATTGATACTGGATGAAATAAAACCATTACAATAACACTGTCACATTTATAACCAATGGCAGGACTGGTACCATTAAATGCATTATCAAAAGTTCGGTGCACTTCAAACTTTTACCCAGCCAAATGTTATTTGGTTTAAGTGCTATCCAATATCTGGATGGTTGATGATTAGCTGTGTGCACAGTTAAATCTTAAGGGGGTATAAATTTGATTAATTATTGAACTGAAAGTTGATGCCTCGACCAGAAGCGGTCAGGCCCTTTATAAGGGCCCTATGGGCAACCTAGGGAGACACCACAGCATCGTAGAGGTCTAAAATTAACGAGCTACTCTCGATTCACTAATATCAAAACCTATATTAGCTCGGCCATTTACCTTTCGACCGACCGTTCAAATTTGCGCCAAATTCCCTCAATCAAAATTGCGCACCCTTTTCTCTTTGGCATTTAACTGCTCCATCCAAATTCCATAGCACCACCACCACCACCACCCGCCTGCTACCGATTTGATCGGGCTGCTGGTGCTCCCTTGCACCTGCCAGTGCAGTCGGTCCCTCCTCTCCCTTCCCCCCACCTTTCGTGTCATGGACGGAGGAGCCGGCCAAGGCCGGCTCTTGTGCCCACGACAGGCGTGCGCTACAACAGCTTGTTCTGAATGTGCACGTAACACCCTATGACATGACACATAACATGAACTGAAAGTTAAGGTTTGTTTTGTTTAACGACACCAATAGAGAACATTGATTAATTAATCATCGACTACTATATGTCAAACATTTGGTAATTCTGACATTATAGTCTTAGAGAGAAAAACTCTTAAAGGGACATTCCTGAGTTTGCTGCAGTTTTTAATATGTTATTGACTAACAGAAACTATATCCACTATATCAACTATATTTTCTGCATAAAATAGTAGTGGCTGTATATTAAATGTGTTTCTGATCGTTCTAATATTCGTACTAGGTTAAATTTCATTTTATTTCCTAAAATATTGTTTTTTCATACGTACGAAATTATTTGAAGACAAAATTCAGTTTCGGCTTCTTACAAATATTATAACGACCACGAACACATTGAATATACAGACACTGATATTCTAAACAAAAAAGATATATTTAATATGTAAGTTTAATCGTAGATATATTTTATTAATCGGAAACACCTTACAGTGCAGCAAACTCAGGAATGTCCCTTTAATGTTTCTATTAGTAGCAAAGGATATTTTATATATGCACCATCCCACAGACAAGATAACACATACCAATGTCTTGAAAAAACATTCTTGGCGCCCTGACTGGAACGAGAAATAGCCAAATCCTAGACCGACCACGCATCACGATCAGGCGAGCCATTTACCACTGGGCTACGTCCCGCCCTTTATTGAAATGATTTTTAAAATCTTCATCATTTCAATAAAGTGGGGACGGGATGTAGCCCAGTGGTAAAGCGTTCGCTTGATGCGCGGTTGGTCTAGGGTCGATCACCTTCGGTGGGACCATTGGACTATATCTCGTTCCAGACAGTGCACCACGACTGGTATATCAAAGGCCGTGGTATGTGATATCCTGCCTGTGGGATGGTGCATATAAAAGATCCCTTGCTACTAGTGAAACGAATGTAGCGGGTTTCCTCTCTACGACTAGACGTCAAAATGACCAAATGTTTGACATCCAAGAGCCGATAGTTATTAAATCAATGTGCTCTAGTGCTGTCGTTAAAACAAAACAACCTTTTTTTCTTTTCTTTCCTTTTTCAATAAACTGACTTTGCATCAACGCTTCGTTGGCAGGTCTCCCCACTCATGGGCAAGTGGAGGGTATCCTGGGCCAGGTACGCCTTTTTCGTCGAGACGTTGGTGTAGGTTCCAACATCCGTGTCGTCTCCTAGGAAGCAGTCGTTGTGTTGTCCTGTTCGAACAAATAAATACGGTATTTAGAACCATTGTATTTACTCGTATTATGCATGCGTATACCAAGCATCTAACAATGGCGAAAACGTTTCAAGTGTGAATCATAGGCCTGGAGAGCGTCATACAATATAATGCAGTTCCGTGACCAGTTTACGAGGACAAATGTTTGAAGGAGTTTATCATATCTTCAAAGCCTTCTGAATAAAAGTAGCGGTGGGTGACCCTCTCAAAAGTGTGGGCTAACTCCGTAAGGTGGCGAAATCTAAGATGGCCAAAGATTTTCATTTTACACACTAGAATAGTGGTGGATAGTAAACAAAATTATTTCATATGATAATCCATAATAGTTGCCAAAATTCGTAATATTTTTTTTTTTTTTTATACAGCCTATACAGTTGCTGTGTTGTTCGTATTTGCATTCTGTCTGATTTAGATACATGCCACATGTAATGAAACTTATCCAATAAATGCTTAACACATCAATAATAATATAAGTCAGGATGACACTGTCCTACTCGGGCTCACAACAAACAAATAAAAATCGCCTTACGCCTACACCACAAGAGACAAGTGTCTCATACGAGAATAGCCGATTGACAAGATAAACATCGGTTATTCTCGTGGCTGTTCTTGTTCGGGGCACTCGTATCGTGTGGCGTCGCCTTTATATGCAAACAGAATGCAAAGATTTTCTCATGTCACACGTTGCACAACTTTAACATACGCCGATGGGGATGGAATTACTGCACAGCGGTTGGCACAAATATTGCCCTCTAATGGAGCTATGAGCAGCTGACATACACAAATGTATAAAGAATCACTGATCTGGCGCAAGATATATATATATATATATATATATATATATATATATATATATTATGGATTGGCTTTCATTTCACGTCTTGTAGTGCTCTGCATATATTATCCTATTTCCATATCCACGGCAAACGTGTTCGATCAATGGTTGGTTACAATTACCTTAAACCTAATCCTAATAGGTTTTTGGTTTTTGTTGTTTTCTTTAATTGTTGTTTTCTTTGTTTTGGGTTATAGAGGTTTATTTTATTTGTTGGCGATAGTTTGTTTGTATGCATTTTTGTGCTGTTGGGATTTTTTTCTCCTTTTGTTTCATTCTTTCTTACTTTCTTTTTAGATAGATTGGGACATTTTATAGTTAAGAAAATTAATTATAAAATTTCACTGAGCTATATTTCAAAAACTCCTTTCGATAAGGGTTGGAATTGTTCTTGCTCACGTCAGACGTGAACACTTTTAGTTACATGCTCGGCCAACGCAGGTGTTCTGGTGAACGTCTGACAGCGTGGCTGGCGTCGTCGTGTTGCGGATTTTCATCTTGGCCTCCGGAGTCCTCAACTGAATCGGACTGTGCAAATAGATACACAATAAAATCATTATAGTATTGTTTATACTGTCAAAGCTTGAATTCTAGCTATTTTGCCATTTATATATTTTGTATACTGCCCGGGAACAATATATATATATATATATATATATATATATATATATATATATATATATATATATATATATATATACATATACCTATTACCTATTCAATCTTACTGTAGTGATATAGACGTTTTCGAACCGTGTGATACATTTATCTTGTATCACACATATGTGCGATCTGGACCGGAACTTGTAAATGGGGAATTCCCTTTTTATAATTACTGGCGTTAGCGCCTTTTTATTACTGACGTCGTGTCTGATTTACAAATGACGTCGCTCTCGCTCAGGGAATAAAAAAAAAAAATCCCAAAATCGTTTCATAAATTCCGTATGGCACTCCCGCTCTTGCAAATGCCATCTCCCATCCACCCAAACCCTTTCCTGTTGTGGACGGAGCAGCCGGCAAAAGTCAACACCTGCCCCCATGACAGGCGTGCGCTACAACAGCTTTCTCTGAATGTGCACGTTAAACCCTATGACCTGACCTGACTTGACCTGACACATGAATGAACAAGTCCTCCTTTCATATAACAAATTCTTCATTTACATGGTCTCCCTACAAACCCTATTCTACCATGATACTGTACCTCGTCATAAGACATTACCAAAAATAGATTAGCTCCCGTGAAAAGCGATAGATAGATAGATAACTAATTTAACGTGCTCATATACCACCAGGGTTTCGAATACGCCCATCGAGAGTCCGACCTCCAATAAGATCGGTGGCCTGACTTGGGATGGGGGGAGGGGGAGGGTAGAGTTGAAAATGGGCAGAATTTTGAAAATAGCAATTAGTAAAACATCACCTTGACAGCCATTTTCAGGGCTACTCCACCTACCCTAGGTTCCAATAATGTCGGATCCAATTTAGGTCGAACTTTAAAAAATCCGACAACTTTAACTTTCGGCCGAACCGTTCAAAATCAGCGTCCAATCACAAGTTTGTTTCGGACATAACACAAATAAATTATTTCAATTGTTTTACTTAATTCTCCCACTGATAAACTTTCAAAACCCTACGCCTCGTTTACCTCGAACAACCAATCGGATATACGTGCAAATCTAATTCAGATAAGCACAAAATATGAAGTCAGTATCACTATGAGTGCGATTCACCCAGGAATATTCTTGTTCTCCAGTTTTGCATTTATGTTAATATGGTAGATAGTGTATTATTATTTACTTACAACCTACATTGTAGTGCGCATGACTGTTTTATCGACTGATACTAATGAGATATATCGAAACTCTACTTGCCCTCCACCCTCCACACACACTACTGGAGAAAATCCTCAAATTCAGGCAAAAACTACAGAGATATTCGGGTAAAATGTGCCTACTTGAGACCTTTTTAACATGTATTTCCATTATTTCACTAGGACGACCAGACACTGTTACTATCAAGCTTTGAAATCTAGTATACTATAAACACTAGGACGACCAGACACTGTGACTATCAAGCTTTGAAGTCCAGTATACTATAAACACTAGGACGACCAGACACTGTGACTATACAGCTTTGAAGTCCAGTATACTATAAACACTAGGACGACCAGACACTGTGACTATCAAGCTTTGAAGTCCAGTATACTATAAACACTAGAACGACCAGACACTGTGACTATCAAGCTTCGAGGTCCAGTATACTATACACACTAGGACGACCAGACACTGTGACTATCAAGCTTTGAAGTCTAGTATACTATAAACAATAGGACGACCAGACACTGTGACTATCAAGCTTTGAAGTCTAGTATACTATAAACAATAGGACGACCAGACACTGTGACTATACAGCTTTGAATTCCAGTATACTATAAACACTAAGACGACCAGACACTGTGACTATCAAGCTTTGAAGTCTACTATACTATAACCACTAGGACGACCAGACACTGTGACTATCAAGCTTTGAAGTCTAGCTAATATAAACACTAGGACGACCAGACACTGTGACTATACAGCGTTGAAGTCCAGTATACTATAAACACTAGGACGACCAGACACTGTGACTATACAGCTTTGAAGTCCAGTATACTATAAACACTAGGACGACCAGACACTGTGATTATAAAGCTTTGAAGTCCAGTATACTACAAACACTAGGACGACCAGACACTGTGACTATCAAGCTTTGAAGTCCAGTATACTACAAACACTAGAACGACCAGACACTGTGACTATCAAGCTTTGAAGTCCAGTATACTACAAACACTATGACGACCAGACACTGTGACTATCAAGCTTTGAAGTCTAGTATACTATAAACACTATGACGACCAGACACTGTGACTATCAAGCTTTGAAGTCTAGTATACTATAAACACTATGACGACCAGACACTGTGACTATCAAGCTTTGAAGTCTAGCCTAATATAAACACTAGGACGACCAGACACTGTGACTATACAGCGTTGAAGTCCAGTATACTATAAACACTAGGGCGACCAGACACTGTGACTATCAAGCTTTGAAGTCTAGTATACTATAAACACTAGGACGACCAGACACTGTGACTATCAAGCTTTGAAGTCTAGCCTAATATAAACACTAGGACGACCAGACACTGACTATACAGCGTTAAAGTCCAGTATACTATAAACACTAGGACGACCAGACACTGTGACTATCAAGCTTTGAAGTCTAGCCTAATATAAACACTAGGACGACCAGACACTATGACTACACAGCTTTGAAGTCCAGTATACTATAAACACTAGGACGACCAGACACTGTGACTATACAGCTTTGAAGTCTAGTATACTATAAACACTAGGACGACAAGACACTGTGACTATCAAGCTTTGAAGTCTAGTATACTATAAACACTAGGACGACCAGACACTGTGACTATACAGCTTTGAAGTCCAGTATACTATAAACACTATGACGACCAGACACTGTGACTATACAGCTTTGAAGTCCAGTATACTACAAACACTAGGACGACCAGACACTGTGACTTTGAAGTCTAGTATACTATAAACACTAGGACGACAAGACACTGTGACTATCAAGCTTTGAAGTCTAGTATATTATAAACACTAGGACGACCAGACACTGTGATTATAAAGCTTTGAAGTCCAGTATACTATAAACACAAGGACGACCAGACATTGTAACTATAAAGCTTTGAAGTCTAGTATACTATAAACACTATGATGACCAGACACTGTGACTATGAAAGTATACTATAAACACTAGGACGACAAGACACTGTCAAGCTTTAGTCTAGTATATATAAACACCAGTGACGGTATACTATTGACGACCAACACTGTGACTTGCTTTGAAGCTTATATGAAACACTAGGACGACCAGACACTGTGACTATCAAGCTTTGAAGTCCAGTATACTATACACACTAGGACGACCAGACACTGTGACTATCAAGCTTTGAAGTCTAGTATACTATAAACAATAGGACGACCAGACACTGTGACTATACAGCTTTGAAGTCCAGTATACTACAAACACTAGGACGACCAGACACTGTGACTATCAAGCTTTGAAGTCCAGTATACTACAAACACTAGGACGACCAGACACTGTGACTATCAAGCTTTGAAGTCTAGTATACTATAAACACTAGGACGACCAGACACTGTGACTATAAAGCTTTATGTTTATCTATCTATACATGACAGAGACTATCTCTCAAGCTTTGAAGTCTAGAACGACCAGACACTGTGACTATGTTGAAGAGACTACACTGTGACTATACACTAGTTTTTAGGACGACCAGACACTGTGACTATCAAGCTTTGAAGTCTAGGCTAAAGTCCAGTATACTATAAACACTAGGACGACCAGACACTGTGACCACACAGGTTGAGTCCAGTATACTATCTAGGACGACCAGACATATGAAATAGCGTCTTTCTATAAACACTCGACCAGAACTGTGACTACTATGACTATACAGCTTTGAAGTCCAGTATACTATAAACACTATGACGACCAGACACTGTACTACAAAGCTTTGAATATACTATATACTGTGATATATATACTATATATATATATATATATATATAAACATAGGACGACCAGACACTGTGATATAGCTTTATATGACGACCAGACACTGACAAAAGATATATATATATACTACAAACACTAGGACGACCAGACACTGTGATAAAGGCTTTTGTAGGAGATATCCGCTATGGCACTATAATTTGCGATATCTCCACAGGAGATATCGCTTCTTGTTATAATCTTGATTGGTCAAATTTTAATCACAAGACAATGTGATAAACATACACTTTTTGTTACGTCACTGCACTCTATAAAATAGCGTCTTTCAACTCGAAAACGTTCAGCAATAAAGGCTGTAAGATATCGCTGGCACTATAATTTGCCTAATCACAAGACATTACTGTGTTTGTTTCAGCGCTGACCTACCATTAGTGACGTCACGCCACTGCCGTTCTGTTAGTTAACGAGTTTACCGCTGACATTCAACCCACATTACTGACATTGTTTACAACTGTCGCAAATGAAAAGAATGATAATGGATGATAAAAAGAATACCCCTCTCGTGTCTTGTGATATCATAATTTATCAGCACTCGGCAAGCCTCGGATTTCATATTTTTATCAACTCGTGCTGATAAATTATGATATCACAAGACACTCGGGGAGTATCCTATATATATATATATATATATATATATATATATATATATATATATATATATATATATATATATATATATATTATTATTATTATTATTATTAGTTAAATATGTTTTTCATAACAATACAATACAACAGAAACACATATAACAATAAAAATATAAATATCTAAATGACAATAATTGTCACAACATGGTGATACAGATAATATATAAGTCTGAGCTCTTAGGTGAACGATAGAGTTGACACTGCGACTGAGGAACATACCCACCCCCCACCCCCCCCACCCCCCACCCCACCCCCAAGGGAATGACAGCGGATTTGTCCTCCTTGGATCTCCCCTTCGGTTTCTCTGAGTCTATAGGTAGTACTATGCCAAATAACTTCCGGCTGGGTCAAAGTTCGAGGTGCACCCAACTTTTGATAGAGAAGTGAACACCACAAGTCCTGTGATTGGTTATAAATGTGAGTGTGTTGGTTGTAAAAAATAATAGTTTCATCTGGGTAAAATAAATGTGCAATTTTATTTCATCTAGTACCAATGTGTCAAGTAGCCTTGTGCTTGAAACATGTATGGGGTACCTGTAAAAAAAAGTACTCAAATTTTGTGCGAAACTAGGGTAGTCATAGACGCTACCCGTTATCTCAGAAACGAGCAGCTTGACCCCCATTTTTTTCTGATTCACTTTAAGTGTAAGGGGTGGTAGTATTTATATCCGTGGTGTTTATGTCGGTTGATACGTTGCAGGTAGGAGTTTTAGCCGCATATGTTACTATTGTCGTCTATGGGATTTGATTTGGTAGTATACACCCTATAGGGAAGGGAACTCGTTTGACATACCCATATCCCGAGGGTTTAGTCTGTGACATCGTCAGTGGTCAACTCCGGGGCGAACTGGGTCTATATATTTTCAGGCATAGAAAAACGAACATACATTTGTTTGTTGACTGGTAATTGCCATGAGTTATACTCCTAAGCTGATAAGCTGGCGGTAACGATTAAAAGCCAAGTTGTTTCTAATTGCTGTAATTTAGTTTGACACGGATTGAACTGATAGCTAACCCCTAATTAACTAAAGACTAAGGTATTGCATAAATGCAGGTGACTCGAGAACAATTAATTGAATCGTATCTACACAGCTAACTATGTATAAATTTCATTTGAATATCGTAAATGTTCCACTATGACACTACTTACATGGATAATGGATCAATACTTACAAGAATGGAACGATCAACGTCATTTTATTTCTAAATTAAAACATTTTAAGTTCAAACAAAGTTTTGAGTGTGAAAAATATTTATCTTATATCTCGTCACCACACTTAAAACGCTCACTAACCAGATTACGATTATCCTCTCATAGTCTATTATGTGAAACGGGTCGATATCATCATATACCTTATGATCAGAGATTTTGTATATTATGTAATATGAAAGTTATAGAAGATGAATATCACTTTGTGTTAGTTTTCCCAATGTATAGGGATTTAAGACAACAGTATTTAAATAAGATTTACAATAGATGGCCAAATATTCAAAAGTTTTATAGGCTAATGTCTTGTGATACCCCTAAAATGGTTATTAATTTAGCAAAATATGTACATCTTGCTATGCAGAGACGCCAGTTATTGTTATAACTGGTTTCTTATCTGTTCCTCACAGCTTTATACCTTCATGTATTGTCTTCAATTAGCCTTCTTACTTACTGAGTCACTGACTCTACATTTAATTTGTATTTTTCATTGTATCCACTGCGGGTGCTGTAACCTCACTGTGGTGCAGGGGTGTAACATTCTCTTTGAGAATGGCCAATACAGCACAAATTGAAGTTTAGAGTAAAATTCGGTGTCCGTAAAATTCTGTGATATTTGTATTTGTATTTTTGGCACAGTTCTTTACACTGTTTTTGTTTAAACCTTGAATTTTTATGTTGATGTTGATCATCACTTTATTTATTTGCATTACCATAGTTTGACACCCAATAGCCGATGTATTTTTCGTGCTGGGGTGTCGTTAAACATTCATTCATTCATTCATTCATTGTATGTTTGCTATAAGTGTTATGTAATACTTAATGCAATAAACATGTTCTGTTCAGCAAGAGGCGAGAAGCTGCTGGCTTTGGTTTCCAGCATGCGGAAGAAACGTCTGCCCGGGTTTTCAAGGTATTCATCAGACCTATTGTAGGACACGGACGTGAACCTGTAATCCAAATCCATACAGAATTTTTACATGCCCATAATCGATCGAGATTCAGGAACGCCCATCTTGGGCCCAACCTCTGACGTCGTCAGTGACTTCGTCTACGGATTGGAATCTTTAAATTACACACTAAGAAATGATGCCACAACTGAAATTCACCCTCTGGTGCGTCACATGGGTCTTAGAGCTAAATACCTCATGGTGCAGACGTGGCAACCTTTCAGTGGGCTTCCCGGAGAATAGCGAAAGCGCAATATTGTTTGTCTTAAATGCTTTAATGAGTTCTATAAGCATCTGTGATAATGTTTCCAAATATGATTTTCGTTTTGTGTTGATAGTTTGGCGCAATCTCTTTTTTTTTAACCAAAGTTCCATACACTGTTTCCATGATCTGACCATAGCGCTTCTTTTTCTCTTTCGTTCCTTCTCTTTTCTTTTCTTTTTTTTTCTTTTTTCTTTATTATTATTTTATTATTGTCTGCAGATATGCTTGACAGTGTCGGGGTTGAGAAGCCCCCCATGCTCAGTGACTTACACATGTATGTACATCAATAGTAAAATGTTTTAAATACATATAATTATATAATCTCGTATGTGTAAACGTGATCAATAGTAAAATGTTTTACATGTATATAATTAAATATCATCTCATATGTGTACACACCCACACGTACGTACGCACGCACACGATGCAGATATATGACTGCATGTAGATGCAGATATATATTTAAGATATTAATCAAGTATGCAGTTAGGGATTATTTTTCTTGGTAATGTCTTTTTGAAGATTTGTTGGGGATTTTTTTGTATGGTATGCGTCATTGTGTCTTTTAAGAATGTTATTGGTTCCCCGCAGTTTAATCACTGTTTTATAGATTAAAAACCAAACTATGTTGGTGTTAACCGTCAAATACTTTTTCGCTTTTATTTTGTTTGTTGTTACGTTGTTGTTTTTTGGGGGGTGGGGTGGGGGAGGGAGTTGATGGTGTTTGGTTGTGTTTTTTTCGAGGGGGTTGTTGTTGCTTTCTTCTCTTTACTCTTTTTTTGTGCTAGGATGTCATTAAATATTAATTCATTTGTTCGTTCGTTCGTTCGTTCGTTCGTTCATTCGTTCGTTTGTTCGTCCATTTATTCGGAATTAAATACAGGAGTTCTACAAAATAAAAGTTAATTGTGTACCCAGCTGGCACAGTCTCTATATTACTGCATGGTTGTGCTTCAGACTAGACATAAATGTTTGTTAACAATACTTTCCAGCTCCAATTTTAGTGTTTGTCAACGGAACGGAATTTGAATGTTTTTAAGGTCAACTCAGTTTTTAACGTCACATAACGCCAACGGGTATAACTACGATTCATGGCTTAGAGTAGCCCAGTGGTAAGGCGCTCGCTTGATGCGCGGTCGGTTTTGAAACTAGATTACTGATTATTGACGCTACATTAACTGACCTAGTTAATACGCATGGAATGAATGAATGAATGAATGAATGTTTAACGACACCCCAGTACGAAAACTACATCGGCTACTGGGTGTCAAACTATGGTTTTAAAAAAACATGCATGGAAGTCATAAACCATAATACTCTAGACCAAACTTGAATCAACTTCTACAACCTAAAATGAAACTGATAGCTATTTTTTCTGGAACAAAACGCTAAATGGCAACATCTGTAGTTCCTGAACCAGATTCATCGGTTGTAACAGGCAGTGTTGTACCTACAACATATATAAAACGTAAATACTTCGATGAAAACCGTAATATTTTGTTGTGTATTTATTATTTATTTGCATTATTCCGCTGGTAGAGAGAGAGGGGGAGTGAGAGATAGAGGGGGAGGGAGACAATACAGACCATGCTATGTGATATTCTGTGATACTATGTTTACAAATGAAACCTATTATTCCTTACAGAATGTAACATATTATTCCTTACAGAATGTAACATATTATTCCTTATAGAATGTAACTGCATTAGTTAGTAACACAACAGATAAGTATGCCAAAAGTTGCTTTACGGGCAGAATAAACCGAATGTAAGCACTGAAATTCGGAAATATAGGAAAGTTCAACTATTCCTTTAGAAGGTGTTAGCTTTATATTGAATCACCAATACACCTACATTATTTTCCTACTTAATTTGCTGTTTTAAAATAAACGCATGTTAAGATACCTTGTATGGCCTGTACTAAGAATAGGAAACGTAATAATTATCGCATAAATACACGTATAACTTAATTACCTTTGTCCTATTTACTAGGTGATGATTTGAACATCAAAAACGTCATCAATGTAATTGGCGTCGGGAGACGTCTCAAAATCCGAATTAAGGAAAGCTTGGCATGAAGATGGCGTGATTTGGCGATGGCGTGATGGCGTGGATTGCGTTATTTTACATGAATGTAAATTATAAACGGCATTTTTCTATAGTATCTATAGTACTCTATAGCAAAACGAGTTCTACAACCTAAAATGACACTGGTAGCTATTTTTTCTGGCACAAAACGCTAAATGGCAATACCTGTAGTTCCGGAACCAGATGAATCGGTTGTAACAGGCAGTGTTGTACCTACAACATCTATGTCATTGTCACTGAATGTGAATGTATATATTAATAATATCGAGTTATCTACAGCAGTAAAGGACTTTAAATTTAGATGGTTGCCAGAAAAAGAAATTGAGTTTGTCGATAAACTTTCATCTGATGAAATTATCGATAGATTAGATGAACTTGAATACAATATATTTTTACAAACTGATTTAAATGATGACTTTGTTAACCAAACTGTATTAGATTTTGTAAATATTATTAATGATGTAGCAAAACCGATTTTTTTCTACAAACGTGTCATACGGTGTTACTCCGCGTTCCCAAGTAACCAGACAGAGACCTGACTGGTATTCGGATGTCTGTGAATTTAAACGCTGTGAATTTCTCAGGTTACTGAACGAGTACAGACAAAATGATTCTGAAGAAAACAGATTATTGATGGTACAAGCGCGCGCTAATTTCAAAGCAAGTGTAAGACAGTGTAAACGTGACTTTGATTGTAAGCAGACAGATAGATTATTAGCAGCTAAACGAAATAACGTCAAAGAATATTGGAAATTTTTGAAAGGCGTGTCATGTATAAATTCACCTAATATAACTAGTAATGAATTTGGGAGGTATTTCAAACAGGTGAATAATCCGTCAAGTGACTTGTTTACTCCAGATGAAGATGTGATTGATTTTATTGAACGATATGCAAATAATGAATTTCAGGTGATGTTCGAAGAACTGAATATTTCTATTGATTGCGCTGAAATCATGAACGCTATTAACCAGTTACATACTCAAAAGAGCAGCGGACCAGATTGTGTTATAAACGAGTTTCTAATCAGTGGAAAGGATATACTATGTTCTTATATGTGTTCTATTTTTAATGCAGTTTTCAAGTCTGGCCACTTCCCACAGTCCTGGGCGGATGGTTACATAATACCACTACATAAAAAAGGAAGCATAAATGATGTTAATAACTATCGTGGTATTACCCTACTTAGTTGCCTGGGTAAACTTTTTACAAAAATATTGAACAATCGACTTTTCTGTTCGGCTGAGAACTATATATATATATATGTTGAAGGACAAGCTGGATTTCGCACAGGCATGGGAACAACGGATAATTTATTTGTATTGCATTCGTTAATAACACACTTCGTGAACAGTGGAAAACAGCTTTTCTGTGCATTTGTGGACTTTACTAAAGCTTTCGATTATGTAGTGAGAGACAATTTGTGTTATAAATTAATAAAATTAGGAATTAGAGGGAAAATGCTAAATATAATACGCGATATGTATAGATGTACAAAATCCTTTGTGAAGGTCAACGGTTCATTGTCAGAACCTTTCCTATGTGCAACTGGTGTTAGACAAGGGGAATGTATTTCTCCGTTTTTATTTGCAATGTATATCAATGACCTAGAAGAGGAACTAATTACTAAAGGTGTAGATGGAATTGACATAGGAATGATGAAACTATTTATACTTTTGTACGCAGATGACATAGTTTTAATGGCTGAAAGTAAAACTGATTTACAATTATGTATAAATACTCTTCATGACTACTGCATACGTTGGAAACTTCAAGTTAATATCGAGAAAACTAAGATTATGGTGTTTCGTAAAGGAGGAAGACTGTCTAAAGATATACATTTTAAATATGGAGATTGTCTACTTGAAATTGTTAATAGACTTTCTTATTTAGGAGTAGTGTTTACCCCAAAGGGATCCTTTATTGAATTGCAGAAAACGTTAGTAGGTCAATCACAAAAGGGTATGTTTCAGATGAGAAAATATTTGAATCCATTTATTTCTTTAAAACCAAGTCATGTGTGTTGTATTTTTGATAAGTTAATATTTCCTATCTTATGTTATGGATGTGAAGTCTGCGGTTTTAGCCCGGCAACATACATAGAAAGAGTACACCTAACATTCTGTAAACAACTGCTTGGGGTTAAACAGAATTGTCAAAACGATTTTGTATATGGTGAACTTGGCAGATTCCCTATGATCATAAATAAACACTATAGAATTATTAAGTTCTGGTTAAAAATTATAAAATCCGATAATAAAAAATATGTAAAAATGTGTTACGACATGATGTTAAACGACATTGTTATATTTCCTAACAAGATTAACTGGGCCATAAATGTGAAAAATTTATTGAATGAAACCGGCTTCTCTGAAGTATGGTTGAACCAAGGAGTTACAAACAAAGTACATTTTTTAAAATTATTTACACTGAGATTAAAAGACATATATATACAGAGCTGGCGATCACGACTAGTACAATCTACAAGAGCTGTATTATATCGTAATTTCTCATATACATTTAGTTATAAGCAATATTTAGACTGTGTGTATGTTGAAAAATTTAGATTTGCATTGACTAGACTTCGTGTATCAGCACATAGGCTATCTGTCGAAACCGGAAGGTGGGAAAAGCCAAATGCTGTATTACTCGAAGACCGAGTATGTTATAACTGTAACGTTATTGAAGACGAATACCATTTTATCCTTATGTGTCCTGTTTATAATACCATTCGTAGAAGATATATTCCTGAATTTTATACAAGAAATCCTAGTATTTTTAAATTTATTCAATTATGTAACAGTGAAAGTGTTTAGTTATTGAGCAAACTAGCTCTGTTTTGCTATAGATAATTTCAACACCGAAATAATATATTATATAATTAATTTAAAGCTTCTCCAGCATAACTCATGTATAATATTAATATTATTTGTGTGTCTATATCCTAAATTATTTAACTGTGTTGTATTAATTAGCTTATCCTCTTATTATTATTACATTGTTAGCATTTATATAATGAAATGCATGTATATATACACCTCCTGTTTTATAATGTATTTACTTAATGTTATTTTGTATGCTCAAGGGCCAGTTGGCCTTATGCAATAAAGAATATATATATATATATATATATATATATATATATATATATATATATAATATATATAATATATATATATATATATATATATATTATTATTATTATTATTATTATTAGTTAAATATGTTTTTCATAACAATACAATACAACAGAAACACATATAACAATAAAAATATAAATATCTAAATGACAATAATTGTCACAACATGGTGATACAGATAATATATAAGTCTGAGCTCTTAGGTGAACGATAGAGTTGACACTGCGACTGAGGCACATACCCCCCACCCCCACCCCCCACCCCACCCCCAAGGGAATGACAGCGGAGTTGTCCTCCTTGGATCTCCCCTTCGGTTTCTCTGAGTCTATAGGTAGTACTATACGAAATAACTTCCGGCTGGGTCAAAGTTCGAGGTGCACCCAACTTTTGATAGAGAAGTGAACACCACAAGTCCTGTGATTGGTTATAAATGTGAGTGTGTTGGTTGTAAAAAATAATAGTTTCATCTGGGTAAAATAAATGTGCAATTTTATTTCATCTAGTACCAATGTGTCAAGTAGCCTTGTGCTTGAAACATGTATGGGGTACCTGTAAAAAAAAGTACTCAAATTTTGTGCGAAACTAGGGTAGTCATAGACGCTACCCGTTATCTCAGAAACGAGCAGCTTGACCCCCATTTTTTTCTGATTCACTTTAAGTGTAAGGGGTGGTAGTATTTATATCCGTGGTGTTTATGTCGGTTGATACGTTGCAGGTAGGAGTTTTAGCCGCATATGTTACTATTGTCGTCTATGGGATTTGATTTGGTAGTATACACCCTATAGGGAAGGGAACTCGTTTGACATACCCATATCCCGAGGGTTTAGTCTGTGACATCGTCAGTGGTCAACTCCGGGGCGAACTGGGTCTATATATTTTCAGGCATAGAAAAACGAACATACATTTGTTTGTTGACTGGTAATTGCCATGAGTTATACTCCTAAGCTGATAAGCTGGCGGTAACGATTAAAAGCCAAGTTGTTTCTAATTGCTGTAATTTAGTTTGACACGGATTGAACTGATAGCTAACCCCTAATTAACTAAAGACTAAGGTATTGCATAAATGCAGGTGACTCGAGAACAATTAATTGAATCGTATCTACACAGCTAACTATGTATAAATTTCATTTGAATATCGTAAATGTTCCACTATGACACTACTTACATGGATAATGGATCAATACTTACAAGAATGGAACGATCAACGTCATTTTATTTCTAAATTAAAACATTTTAAGTTCAAACAAAGTTTTGAGTGTGAAAAATATTTATCTTATATCTCATCACCACACTTAAAACGCTCACTAACCAGATTACGATTATCCTCTCATAGTCTATTATGTGAAACGGGTCGATATCATCATATACCTTATGATCAGAGATTTTGTATATTATGTAATATGAAAGTTATAGAAGATGAATATCACTTTGTGTTAGTTTTTTCCCAATGTATAGGGATTTAAGACAACAGTATTTAAATAAGATTTACAATAGATGGCCAAATATTCAAAAGTTTTATAGGCTAATGTCTTGTGATACCCCTAAAATGGTTATTAATTTAGCAAAATATGTACATCTTGCTATGCAGAGACGCCAGTTATTGTTATAACTGGTTTCTTATCTGTTCCTCACAGCTTTATACCTTCATGTATTGTCTTCAATTAGCCTTCTTACTTACTGAGTCACTGACTCTACATTTAATTTGTATTTTTCATTGTATCCCCTGCGGGTGCTGTAACCTCACTGTGGTGCAGGGGTGTAACATTCTCTTTGAGAATGGCCAATACAGCACAAATTGAAGTTTAGAGTAAAATTCGGTGTCCGTAAAATTCTGTGATATTTGTATTTGTATTTTTGGCACAGTTCTTTACACTGTTTTTGTTTAAACCTTGAATTTTTATGTTGATGTTGATCATCACTTTATTTATTTGCATTACCATAGTTTGACACCCAATAGCCGATGTATTTTTCGTGCTGGGGTGTCGTTAAACATTCATTCATTCATTCATTGCTATAAGTGTTATGTAATACTTAATGCAATAAACATGTTCTGTTCAGCAAGAGGCGAGAAGCTGCTGGCTTTGGTTTCCAGCATGCGGAAGAAACGTCTGCCCGGGTTTTCAAGGTATTCATCAGACCTATTGTAGGACACGGACGTGAACCTGTAATCCAAATCCATACAGAATTTTTACATGCCCATAATCGATCGAGATTCAGGAACGCCCATCTTGGGCCCAACCTCTGACGTCGTCAGTGACTTCGTTTACGGATTGGAATCTTTAAATTACACACTAAGAAATGATGCCACAACTGAAATTCACCCTCTGGTGCGTCACATGGGTCTTAGAGCTAAATACCTCATGGTGCAGACGTGGCAACCTTTCAGTGGGCTTCCCGGAGAATAGCGAAAGCGCAATATTGTTTGTCTTAAATGCTTTAATGAGTTCTATAAGCATCTGTGATAATGTTTCCAAATATGATTTTCGTTTTGTGTTGATAGTTTGGCGCAATCTCTTTTTTTTTAACCAAAGTTCCATACACTGTTTCCATGATCTGACCATAGCGCTTCTTTTTCTCTTTCGTTCCTTCTCTTTTCTTTTCTTTTTTTTTCTTTTTTCTTTATTATTATTTTATTATTGTCTGCAGATATGCTTGACAGTGTCGGGGTTGAGAAGCCCCCCCCCCCCCCCCCCCCCCCCCATGCTCAGTGACTTACACATGTATGTACATCAATAGTAAAATGTTTTAAATACATATAATTATATAATCTCGTATGTGTAAACGTGATCAATAGTAAAATGTTTTACATGTATATAATTAAATATCATCTCATATGTGTACACACCCACACGTACGTACGCACGCACACGATGCAGATATATGACTGCATGTAGATGCATATATATTTAAGATATTAATCAAGTATGCAGTTAGGGATTATTTTTCTGGGTAATGTCTTTTTGAAGATTTGTTGGGGATTTTTTGGTATGGTATGCGTCGTTGTGTCTTTTAAGAATGCTATTGTTTCCCCGCAGTTTAATCACTGTTTTATAGATTAAAAACCAAACTATGTTGGTGTTAACCGTCAAATACTTTTTCGCTTTTATTTTATTTGTTGTTGCATTGTTGTTTTTTGGGGGGTGGGGTGGGGGAGGGAGTTGATGGTGTTTGGTTGTGTTTTTTTCGAGGGGGTTGTTGTTGCTTTCTTCTCTTTACTCTTTTTTTTGTGCTAGGATGTCATTAAATATTCATTCATTTGTTCGTTCGTTCGTTCGTTCGTTCATTCGTTCGTTTGTTCGTCCATTTATTCGGAATTAAATACTGGAGTTCTACAAAATAAAAGTTAATTGTGTACCCAGTTGGCACAGTCTCTATACTACTGCATGGTTGTGCTTCAGACTAGACATAAATGTTTGTTAACAATACTTTCCAGCTCCAATTTCAGTGTTTGTCAACGGAACGGAATTTGAATGTTTTTAAGGTCAACTCAGTTTTTAACGTCACATAACGCCAACGGGTATAACTACGATTCATGGCTTAGAGTAGCCCAGTGGTAAGGCGCTCGCTTGATGCGCGGTCGGTTTTGAAACTAGATTACTGATTATTGACGCTACATTGACTGACCTAGTTAACACGCAAGGAATGAATGAATGAATGTTTAACGACACCCCAGTACGAAAACTACATCGGCTACTGGGTGTCAAACTATGGTTTTAAAAAAACACGCATGGAAGTCATAAACCATAATACTCTAGACCAAACTTGAATCAACTTCTACAACCTAAAATGAAACTGATAGCCATTTATTCTGGAACAAAACGCTAAATGGCAACATCTATAGTTGCTGAACCAGATTCATCGGTTGTAACAGGCAGTGTTGTACCTACAACATATATAAAACGTAAATACTTCGATGAAAACCGTAATATTTTGTTGTGTATTTTATTATTTATTTGCATTATTCGCGGGGTAGAGAGAGAGGGGGAGGGAGAGAGAGAGGGGGAGGGAGACAATACAGACCATGCTATGTCATATTCTGTGATACTATGTTTACAAATGAAACATATTATTCCTTACAGAATGTAACATATTATTCCTTACAGAATGTAACATATTATTCCTTACAGAATGTAACATATTATTCCTTATAGAATGTAACTGCATTAGTTAGTAACACAACAGATAAGTATGCCAAAAGTTGCTTTACGGGCAGAATAAACCGAATGTAAGCACTGAAATTCGGAAATATAGGAAAGTTCAACTATTCCTTTAGAAGGTGTTAGCTTTATATTGAATCACCAATACACCTACATTGTTTTCCTACTTAATTTGCTGTTTTAAAATAAACTCATGTTAAGATACCTTGGATGGCCTGTACTAAGAATAGGAAACGTAATAATTATCGCATAAATACACGTATAACTTAATTACCTTTGTCCTATTTACTAGGTGATGATTTGAACATCAAAAACGTCATCAATGTAATTGGCGTCGGGAGACGTCTCAAAATCCGAATTAAGGAAAGCTTGGCATGAAGATGGCGTGATTTGGCGATGGCGTGATGGCGTGGATTGTGTTATTTTACATGAATGTAAATTATAAACGGCATTTTTCTATAGTATCTATAGTACTCTATAGCAAAACGAGTTCTACAACCTAAAATGACACTGGTAGCTATTTTTTCTGGCACAAAACGCTAAATGGCAATACCTGTAGTTCCGGAACCAGATGAATCGGTTGTAACAGGCAGTGTTGTACCTACAACATCTATGTCATTATCACTGAATGTGAATGTATATATTAATAAAATCGAGTTATCTACAGCAGTAAAGGACTTTAAATTTAGATGGTTGCCAGAAAAAGAAATTGAGTTTGTCGATAAACTTCGTCTGATGAAATTATCGATAGATTAGATGAACTTGAATACAATATATTTTTACAAACTGATTTAAATGATGACTTTGTTAACCAAACTGTATTAGATTTTGTAAATATTATTAATGATGTAGCAAAACCGATTTTTTTCTACAAACGTGTCATACGGTGTTACTCCGCGTTCCCAAGTAACCAGACAGAGACCTGACTGGTATTCGGATGTCTGTGAATTTAAACGCTGTGAATTTCTCAGGTTACTGAACGAGTACAGACAAAATGATTCTGAAGAAAACAGATTATTGATGGTACAAGCGCGCGCTAATTTCAAAGCAAGTGTAAGACAGTGTAAACGTGACTTTGATTGTAAGCAGACAGATAGATTATTAGCAGCCAAACGAAATAACGTCAAAGAATATTGGAAATTGTTGAAAGGCGTGTCATGTATAAATTCACCTAATATAACTAGTAATGAATTTGGGAGGTATTTCAAACATGTGAATAATCCGTCAAGTGACTTGTTTACTCCAGATGAAGATGTGATTGATTTTATTGAACGATATGCAAATAATGAATTTCAGGTGATGTTCGAAGAACTGAATATTTCTATTGATTGCGCTGAAATCATGAACGCTATTAACCAGTTACATACTCAAAAGAGCAGCGGACCAGATCGTGTTATAAACGAGTTTCTAATCAGTGGAAAAGATATACTATGTTCTTATATGTGTTCTATTTTTAATGCAGTTTTCAAGTCTGGTCACTTCCCACAGTCATGGGCGGATGGTTACATAATACCACTACATAAAAAAGGAAGCATAAATGATGTTAATAACTATCGTGGTATTACCCTACTTAGTTGCCTGGGTAAACTTTTCACAAAAATATTGAACAATCGACTTACCTGGATTTCGCACAGGCATGGGAACAACGGATAATTTATTTGTATTGCATTCGTTAATAACACACTTCGTGAACAGTGGAAAACAGCTTTTCTGTGCATTTGTGGACTTTTCTAAAGCTTTCGATTATGTAGTGAGAGACAATTTGTGGTATAAATTAATAAAATTAGGAATTAGAGGAAAAATGCTAAATATAATACGCGATATGTATAGCTGTACAAAATCCTTTGTGAAGGTCAACGGTTCATTGTCAGAACCTTTCCTATGTGCAACTGGTGTTAGACAAGGGGAATGTATTTCTCCGTTTTTATTTGCAATGTATATCAATGACCTAGAACAGGAACTAATTACTAAAGGTGTAGATGGAATTGACATAGGAATGATGAAACTATTTATACTTTTGTACGCAGATGACATAGTTTTAATGGCTGAAAGTAAAACTGATTTACAATTATGTATAAATACTCTTCATGACTACTGCATACGTTGGAAACTTCAAGTTAATATCGAGAAAACTAAGATTATGGTGTTTCGTAAAGGAGGAAGACTGTCTAAAGATATACATTTTAAATATGGAGATTGTCTACTTGAAATTGTTAATAGACTTTCTTATTTAGGAGTAGTGTTTACCCCAAAGGGATCCTTTATTGAATTGCAGAAAACGTTAGTAGGTCAATCACAAAAGGGCATGTTTCAGATGAGAAAATATTTGAATCCATTTATTTCTTTAAAACCAAGTCATGTGTGTTGTATTTTTGATAAGTTAATATTTCCTATCTTATGTTATGGATGTGAAGTCTGCGGTTTTAGCCCGGCAACATACATAGAAAGAGTACACCTAACATTCTGTAAACAACTGCTTGGGGTTAAACAGAATTGTCAAAACGATTTTGTATATGGTGAACTTGGCAGATTCCCTATGATCATAAATAAACACTATAGAATTGTTAAGTTCTGGTTAAAAATTATAAAATCCGATAATAAAAAATATGTAAAAATGTGTTACGACATGATGTTAAATGACATTGTTATATTTCCTAACAAGATTAACTGGGCCATAAATGTGAAAAATTTATTGAATGAAACCGGCTTCTCTGAAGTATGGTTGAACCAAGGAGTTACAAACAAAGTACATTTTTTAAAATTATTTACACTGAGATTAAAAGACATATATATACAGAGCTGGCGATCACGACTAGTACAATCTACAAGAGCTGTATTATATCGTAATTTCTCAGATACATTTAGTTATAAGCAATATTTAGACTGTGTGTATGTTGAAAAATTTAGATTTGCATTGACTAGACTTCGTGTATCAGCACATAGGCTATCTGTCGAAACCGGAAGGTGGGAAAAGCCAAATGCTGTATTACTCGAAGACCGAGTATGTTATAACTGTAACGTTATTGAAGACGAATACCATTTTATACTTATGTATCCTGTTTATAATACCATTCGTAGAAGATATATTCCTGAATTTTATACAACAAATCCTAGTATGTTTAAATTTATTCAATTATGTAACAGTGAAAGTGTTTAGTTATTGAGCAAACTAGCTCTGTTTTGCTATAGAGCATTTCAACACCGAAATAATATATTATATAATTAATTTAAAGCTTCTCCAGCATAACTCATGTATAATATTAATATTATTTGTGTGTCTATATCCTAAATTATTTAACTGTGTTGTATTAATTAGCTTATCCTCTTATTATTATTACATTGTTAGCATTTATATAATGAAATGCATGTATATATACACCTCCTGTTTTATAATGTATTTACTTAATGTTATTTTGTATGCTCAAGGGCCAGTTGGCCTAATGCAATAAAGAATATATATATATATATATATATATATATAAAACGTAAATACTTCGATGAAAACCGTGATATTTTGTTGTGTATTTTATTATTTATTTGCATTATTCCGCTGGACCTGAGAGAGAGAGAGAGAGAGAGAGAGAGAGAGAGAGAGAGAGAGAGAGAGAGAGAGAGAGAGAGAGAGAGAGAGAGAAGGGGGTTGCTGTTTAACGATATATTGCGCTACAAATATTGACAAATGATGTCTCTGACAATAACAACAAGCAAAGAAGTCAAATGAAAACAACCATATTTATTTACAAATGCAGAAATAAACAAATACATTCAAACAACACTGTAAATCTT